>NC_080419.1:88989482-89219482 GCF_029873635.1 Malania oleifera
CACTTGAATGTTTATGTTTTATCATTGTGTATGATTGTGAATTACTAAGCCTACTATATATGCTATAAATATTTGCTCAATTAATTGCTTGGAGAATTGAGATTGTTTTAGAAAGACCCTAAGTTGTGAAATACTGCTAATATCTGGTTTAACCTATGAAGAAGTTTTAAAATTCCAGTTCACCTCCTCTTGGGAATACACCAATTCCAACACTTAGACATATACCGACTTTCCAATTTCTACCAAACAGCCGCAGAAGATTCCTCATCCATGCCGTGATACAACACGTCATCTGCCAGACAAAGCCTAGTAATCAAATCATTGATACTTATGGTACGTATACTATATGTTCAAAATCGTATACTAATTTTTTTTTTTTTTATAATTCTTAATTTGTAGGGTTTGCAGCTGTCACAACATCAGCACAATGTCATACGCTACAGTTGGGTGTAGTTTTTGATTTTTTTTTTGTATTTTTTTGTTATCTAAACTGACGGAATTTCTGTATTTTAATTTGAATTTGTATAATGTATTTATATTTGAATTTGAATTTGAATTTGAATGTGAATTTGAAATTTGAAATTTGAATTTTTTTTTGTTATCTAAATAGATGGAATTTATGTATTTTATTTGAATTCGTATAATGTATTTGTATTTGAATTTGAATTTGAATTTTAAATAATTTATGAATTTTTTTTTAGTAATTATGATTTAATGTTATGTATGCAAAAATGTAAGTACAGATTTTTATAAGAATTAATGATTAAAAAAATTATCAATTTTCAATTATTTGTGACGGTTTAAAAACGGTCACTAATAAGTAGTGATACTTTTGAAATTCGTCACTAATACTCTATTATTAGTGAAGATTTTGAAAAATTTATTAATACTCTACTATTAGTGACGGTTTTCAAATTCGTCACTAATACTTCACTATTAGTGACAATTTAAAACCTTCACTAATACTCTACTATTAGTGATGGTTTTGAAATTCGTCACTAATATTCTATTATTAATAACGATTTTGAGCAGAACCAATGTAGAATTTATAGTGACGATATTAGGGTTTTAGTGACGGCTATAATCCGTCACTAATACTCTGTTATTAGTGATGTTTTTAGGATTCGTCACTAATAAGTATTAGTAACCGTATTTATAGAGACTAATTCAAAATCGTCACTAATAATCACAAAATCATGACTAATAGTATTAGTGACGGTTTTGTGATTATTAGTGATGGTTTTGATCCTTCACTAATAACCTTATTTTTTGTAGTGCCTTCCAGTTGATCTCTGTATAATGCCTTCACCATACCTTACTGCACTAATAGATCCTTAACCTTTCTCTGTCATAGTTTGAAGTTTCCTATTCCATCGAACTTAACAACATCGAATTTTGCAGAAGAAATTCCAAAAGCCATTATAACCTAATGCTCTAATACAAATTTGTTGTGCAAATTAATGTGTAGCGGAAACAAATGATTTTATAACGTAGCAACCAACAGTGAAATATATAGAAAAACACAATCCCGCAGATTATACGAAAGCAATAAAACAATGACATGAATAATTACGTGGTTCGGCAATGCTTAAATCCACAGGAGCAAACGACAATGATTTTTCACTATCTTCTATCCAAATAAATATGGATTACAACATACAAAATGTATATATAACCCTGCAGAGGTTTTTCCCCCAAAACCCAACCTATACAACTTCCCAATTCAAAATTCGAAAACTAACGTTGAGTAACCGAGGAAAACCATCAATGGTTTCAGACATACCATCGACGGTTTGATGTCGAGACCAAACAGTTGATGTAACACTACAAAATAGTTTATTGTTTCTTCTGAACCTGACAAAACTGTCAACGGTTTCAGGGAAACCATTAACCATTTACTCCTGCAAACCAACTTCTCTGTTTTCTACCATGTTTTTCTCTTTTACATGCATTCCACTTAACAGATGAGTCACATATTAAAACAATCCCACATCTAGACCCTATTCAAATCCATCTACTAGACCTATATGATCCTTATTGGCTTCTAATCACGCACTTGATCCTCCAATTATTAGCATGTTAAGAAGATTAACTTCACACCTCGATTTTATGATGTCACTTGCCTAGAGTTATGAACCGTTAGCTTTGATACCACTTGTTAGTATCGAAGAAGTCCATGAGTGAGCTTAATACTTATAGGTGACCACCAATTTGACCCAAAAACTTAAACTTATCGAGTCTTAGGCCTAACTATATATATATATAAGCACACATCTTCCATTTTTTAATTTATTTTTTAATGTGGGACAAACACACAAATGAAATTTTCAATAATAAGTGACTTATAATTGTAGTTCTTATGCCGGCATCAAGTAAGTGATTCGCCTCTTTTACCATATGCTTAGGTAATTATTATATTCAAACAATTATTTCCATATCCCATGAGGTGCACAAAAATGACATAAACACTTTCATATAAAATAAAAGTTTAATAAGTGATAAATAATGTGTGACCAAGAGTAATACACATACACACACATGCACACTCTTCCATGTGTGATGTTGAATTTTGAACCAAATTGCAGAAGAAGTATACACGACACTTACCAAACACATGATATATGCTGTTGGTTGCTTCGTAGGACATGTAGCTAGAGGATCATATATCATCATCATCATCATCATCATATCTCTCTCTCTCTCTCTCTCATATTTCATTGGAAGGGGTGTTGAACAAAAATCCGACAGAAAGAATCGTAATTATTTAAATCAAAAGGAAGCTGAGCCTAATAATTAAGAATCTCTCTAATAGTTTATATATATATTAAGTGAGATCAATGCATGCAAGCATGCATGATGGGTGAGTATATGAGAATGTTTTAATTCCCGTGGGAAAGGAAAGGAAAGGAATGGAACGGAATAGATTTAATTTGACTGTGGGGGAGGCGTCGTGTTTGAAAGAATGGGCGCATCATCATGCGTTTCAGCGCAGCCTATCCACTCTTTTTGACGCCCTCACCCAAAATTTGACCAATGAACTATTATTCTCTTAATAATTAACCCAAAAAAGGCACTTTTAATCTCTATTGAAATATTTTCTTCACTCATTTTCTCCTTAACTTTTTAATAAATATGTTATACTCACGATTCACAGGTAACTAGCTAGCTAATTTTACTAATTAAATTCATTTTAATTTAAAAAAAAATTAATAACTTCTTATTAATTATCTTCTCAACTTCAATTTGCATATCTTCTAAAAAATATTTAAATTGTTCGTATTTTAAAAGGTATTTATTTATATAAATATCTTTCAAGATATATATATATATTAGATTACCGCTTTATCTAAAACTTTAAGCTGTTAAGTTGTCGACCAACAATGTATATCAAACTTTAACACTCCCTCGCACGTGCAGCCCGATAGCATGTAGAGAGATGAACCACATGATAAATAGCACCCATAATAAGGAATGCAATATTTTTTATTTTAAATTGTGAACAATTAGACTAGAACCTAGGACCTCCTGGTAACCCCGCTTTGATACCAGTGTTGGGTGGTCTTGGGCATTTTCAACCTCAAAAGTTAGCTCATGGGGTAAGACTTTCTCTCACACTTAATAACTGACCACCAAGCCCATGCCGCAACCGATGTGGGACAAACCTCAACAATCTCCCCCTCACATATCGGGCTCCAAACTCCTCATGAATTGGGATCGGGCTCCAAATTCCGCACGAATTGGACTCACCAAACTGGTAGCACCACATGCCCAACATCCTAGGGAGAAACCATGGGCTTTTGGGCTGCAACATTCATATGCAGCACCAATAGGTTACCAAGTAAGCTGGTAACCATGTTAGAGAACACATCCTCAAAATTTAAGTATTAAGGAGGAGAGAGAGTTAAGAAGATCTTATAATGACTTTGGAACTACTTACAGAGACGATGTGAGACTGGACAAACATTAATACTCCCCCTCGAGCCCATGGGGAAAAATGAGGCAACGAGAACCCATGAGAGAAAATGAGGCGAGGAGAAGTTCAACTCACGAAGGAGCTAAGTAGCCTAAGGCCCAGCTCTGATACCATGTTAGATTACCACTTTATCTAAAAGTTTAAATTGTTAGATTGTGAGCCAACACTTTATATCTAGATTTAAAAATATATATATATATATATATATATATATATATATATATATATATATATATATATATATTCATAAAGTGCAATATCTCTATGACCTAACATATAGAATTTCTCAACATTATTTTAACAAGCACTAATACCAACACGAGATACATATACTTTCATGATACTGAAGCAACTATATGACATTAATATACATATATATATATATATATATATATATATGTATATTAATGTTATATATATATATATATATCACTTATAAGTATCTTTTATGCACAATTTACAAACTACACTTAAATAATCATCAAATACATTTATATTAATCAGAGAATATTTATTAAAAAGAAATTAAGAGTGGAGGTAATTTTGGAAGACTAAGAGGTCCAATAATACTCTTCCCACAGCCTTCTAAAGATTCTAATGTTTCCTAGACAATACCAAATATCAACTACACGTATTGTATAGAGCCGATATCATTTTTAAAATAGTAATTATCTTATGACTCGTTAAACACGAACAAATATTTTGGCATAATAAAAATATCAAAAGGAGTGGCACTTTCATTGCTCATAGCCCAAATAAATGAATTTAAATTGGGAATGGAAACGAGAAAAACATTTGGAATGACTGCACCACGTTTTTTGACAAGAAATGGAAAATGACATAAAGAAAATAATGTTAATTAGAAGCTAGATAGTCAGTCGACTGTAGGTGACTAATTTGTGGTTGGGTAAAATAGTACACATGTTACCTTAACTCGTTCAACAGTACCCCTGTTCCCCTTTATTAAGTAAGACTTTCGGTCATTGTACCATTGTGTTATGCATTTGTTCTTTAATTATCATAAGCACGCATGGTTTACATTACTTTGTTCCCCCATGCTACCCTACAAATTTAAGTACGGCTTTCATTATAGTAAGTTGTCCCAATTCCAATTCAATGCTCCCAACAGCTACCTTCTTGATTAGACACATGAATAGGTCTTGCCATTTTTTTGTAAGACACCTTAATAATTGAAGCTGAGAATTTTTATAATGAATGCTTTGAGTTCAAACACGAAAAAAATGACTTTATTATTTTCTATTGTAAAGTGAAGGTAGAACATGGACTTTTAATGAATTTAAAAAGATTAAAAAAAAAAAAAGATTTGCACTTATATTGGTGCCATTGGTCTCCATTTATTTTGATAAAACTAGAGCAAAAAGAAGCGAGAAGAAAATAAAGAATAAAAGATAATAAAGAATGAGTTGCTATTGATGTGTGTTCAATATATGTACAATCTCATATTTATACAATGAACTGGGAAACATGTAATTAAAAGAAAATCAATTTGTATGCTCATTTCCAAATTTGAAATGATCTGCCGACTTTTCTATTTAGGAAAGCTTACGTGATTTTAGTCGTGCTTTGGTTCCTTCACTTTTGCCGTGGAGTACGACATTCCTCAACATATTAGTTAAAAATATTTTCAGGATCCAAATTCTAGGTATCAATCATTTTTAAAAAAAAAAAAATTTAAATAGATTTGTTTGGTATAGAAGAATGTAATGGATTAACCTTTGTCCATAGGCTGCTTTTATACATAATCACAATAAAATGTTTTATTTCATTCTTGTACACCGAACATAGGATAATTATATATGTATTTACTCATTATCTTGACACAATGCATGTTTGCAATACTCGGTGGGTTCGTGTTTTATCTACTTTGCAAACTTCTCCCGAGTTTTTTTGTCGGGGTGTCTTAAAGACATTAAAATTTAGGACAAGGGAAATTCATCTTTACTAAAGTTTCACAAAAAAGATGTCAACCTCGATCTCAACCATTCCCAAGACTTCAAAAGTATTACAAATTTTATCTAAAGTTTGGCAAAAACTTTAAAAAATTTATGAGTCTCCCCTTACATTTGATTTTTCTTGGGACGCTAACCTATATTCCATGTCAATTAATTTACCATCGAGTCTAGGATGGGAGTGTAATTAAGTATTTGAAAAATTAAATATCAAGACAAGTTTATTAAAATTTTCAAATGTTAAGGAAGGTTGTCCGCATCCTTTTACCAAACTTTAAGATAGATCCATATATTTTTATATATAAATTTGGACAAAGTATAATATAAAATCACATTAAAATCAGTGTTTCGAAGGATGCATCTTGTATTGCATTTTATGTAAATCTACCAAAATTCACATCTAAGATATAATTTCCAAGATTCCAAACATTGGGTAAATTTTGTTTACACCTATATATTTAAATTCGAGACTTAAAATTTATGGTTCCAAACATTGTTTAATGCATTCAATTGACTTGTCCAAATTGACGTTGCAGTATAGATTAAATCTCATTTTTCATGTCTCCGACTCTATCCACTCTTGTAATCATAAATTTGCGCTTAAATACAACTTGAGTTGTACAAAAAACATTTGAATTGATAATAAGTTCAGAACTTGCATGTTCATATCCCCACTACCCACATACACAATTAAGCTTCAAATTTGAATTTACATAAATTGAAATAAAATTCAGCATAATTTTATATTAAATTTTATTTAAATCTACATTAACTCAAAATTAAGATCAAAATTTTTAGTTCTAACATGGGTGAGGTCACACCAAACACCACCGAGGTGTTAAGGTCTAAAACCTCTCCACGCATTCTAACATTAGACACTATTGTTGCAAGCCGTTTTGACTTTTATGATATATGCCATATACTTTAAAGCACTTGGAATTCAGAATTCTATAATTTAAAATATTGAATGTGAAGTTCTGGTAAACAGTGTGGGGGGTGCATAGGGACACAGGAGAGACAAGAGTTGAAGGGTTCAAGTGTTCAACAGTTAGGAGATGTAGCCATTGGGCGAACCCGGTCCACCCCCACGTCCAAATCAATGCCACCCTTTCCACCCACGCACCAAACATCCCTGTCTCTCTTCAACTTCTCTCTCTGACTCTCTCTCTCTCTCTCTCTCTTTACACACACACACACACACACACAGTCTCTCTCTCTCTCTCTCTCTCTCTCTCTCTCTCTCTCTCTCTCTCTCTATATATATATATATATATATATATATGCAACATTTGTAGAGTTTCAAACAGCTTCAGTTCATTCACTTTAAACATAAAAATTTTTGTGTTTTAAGTTCATTCACCGATCGAGTCCTTCTTGTTCTCGTTATATAAATACTTGCTTAATTTCTGCATATATTAATTGACGTATCTATGGAGATTGAGATGAAGATGGAGCTTGAACTGGGTCTCGCCCTTCCAACCCACAATACCGACATTATAAAGAATTACAGTAATAATAATAAGCGTGGGTTTGAGGAGGTCTTTGTGGGGGAGATACAAACGCGGCCTTTGCTGCAGCCGTGGAGCACTCATCGCCAGCCCAACGAGGAAGATGATGATCACAAGAAACAAAAGAAGACAGCCTCTTGCCCCATTTACAAGTGAGCTACCTAGCCCTTAAATTAATTAAGTAATTAATTCTTCACATTATGCTTAGTTACTTCATTCAACTTCTTTGCTTTATATACATATTTATTTGTATATTTCATGATACTTAATTGACTGGTATATATATAATTAAATAGGAACGGTAAAGAGGAGAAAGGAGTGGTGGGGTGGCCGCCCATTAAAGCATGGAGGAAGAGGCAGTTCTTTGGGTTGGGTGATCATCATGTTCAGAAGAAGGGCACTAATGAAGGAGGAGGATCAATTAATAACTCTTCACTGTTTGTGAAGGTGAAGATGGAGGGGGTAGCAACAACAAGGAAGATTGATCTCACCCTCCATCATTCTTATCAAACGCTCACAAGAACCTTGAGCACCATGTTCTCCACATGTAAGCCAATGACTCCCTCTCTCTCTCTCTCTCTCTCTCTCTCTCTCTCTCTCTCCAATCTGTGCGGTGCTGGGATTAAGTTGTGTATTGGACAGATGAGAAGAATGATCACAAAGATGGTGCATGCTATAGACTCATCTATCAAGACAAGGGAGGGAATTGGCTGATTGCAGGAGATGTTCCATGGCAGTATGTACACTCTAGATTGTCTTCTCTCTTTTGGCTAAATTAATTAAAGCCTGTTTGCTGTACAGATCCAGCTAAAGAAAATATATAAATATTTAGGGCTAGAGATCCTTTTTTATATTTTATTTTTTAAAGTTCCAAATTACAATAAAAATTTATGTAGGCAAAGTTAGGAAATAAAAATTCTCAATTTTCTTATATAAATCCTGAAACTAGAAAACAATGCTAGACATTTTAAAACTTATTTTAAAAACTGGAGAGGAACAATAAAATTGAATAGAGTCTGGGTTTTTTCAAGCCTGGTTTTTTATTTTCTTTTAATAATATAATTCTAAATATCGTTTTATTTAGGTGGCAAGTACAATTTAAATTTATATATATATCTTCGATCTAAATTAAGCATAAAAAGTCGGTTGAAAATTAAATGCATCCCTTATAAAATAATTGCATGGAACTATATCCATATACGTACAATAGTCAATGAATTATTAGAATTTGGGAAGACTTCAAATCACTTGCAATGGATATATTCCTCTAATATCTTAAACACCTTTTACTGACTTTGACTTATAAAAATTATTATATGCCAAAAAAGGAATGAACAACAAATCTTACTTTTGAAATCAACTGCAATGATGAAATTTTTACTTGAAGAGAAAATTTCATGATAGACATGTAATAAAAGGGGAGTTTGCTTCAATTGGTACATCAAGAATTACATCGTGTGCGTGCATATGTATGTGTCTATATATTATGCCAGATGATCTAACCCTTCTTGAAAATGGTTATTTTGCAGGAATTTCATGAAGTCTGTACAATGTTTGAAGATAGAAAGGATTGGTGTTTGATTGATTGTTAGGGCTATAGATTGTCTTGTTGGTCAGTCTTTTTTCTTACATACTATCAAATCAATATTCATTAATTTGAATAAGTGATTGTAAACTATGAGTGGAGTGAGGCTACTAAATTAAATCTAGTTAGATAGATAAATTTAGGGAAACTGAAGTAAGGAAATGCTTTAGTATGTATTTGAGATTATATTTTATCTAGAATTTTATTGAATGTATTATCCTGAGTGATTTTATGTATGTAATATAATCATATTTCATAATTGGCAATTAGTGTTTATTTATATTTATTTAGACAAGCTTTTTCCAATGCATCTTACTGCAAGATTCAATCCAATTCATATGCCTTTTACTTGAGCTTCTGCTCTCAAAATATATGTTGATAAATTATTTAAGAGCTCTTACAATGTGCTTTTTGCATGTGCCATGTGCGTGTTGTGAATATATAAGAACCTAAAGTAATGCAGAAACTAATAATAAAATAGTAAAAAGAACAAGATAAGAAATTAACGAGGTTCAGTATAAAATTACCTACGTTCTTGGGCGCCGAAGATCAATCCACTACTTTTTGAAGAAGTACAACTTTGAGGTGTGTTTGACCACTGGAGAGTTGAGCTTTTTATATAGCTTCAATCTCAAGTCCAAAAAACACTTCTCTCCAATGTGGGACAAATAATACAAAAAATTCAAAACAACTTTTTATACCAATGTGAGACAAAAAACAACAAATCTCCACCTTGACGATAAATTCAACAAATTTTTCAATCACCGACATTTTCTGGAGTTCCACATCATCGGCGCCTTCCAAAAATATTCAAACTTGCAGGATATTGATCAGATTCAAACAATGTTTGACCTTGATTGTTGTCACAATCTTAGTTGACATATCTGTGGGATTTTCAGTTGTAGCAATCTTCTGAAGAAGTATATTGCCTCCATCAATAATATCCCGCATAAAATGAAATCGAACGTCGATGTGCTTCGTTCATGCATGATAGATTTGGTTCTTTGCCAAATGAATAGCACTTTGACTATCACAAAACACAACAATGTGCTTCTAAACAACTCTCAAATTTTTAAGTAAACCCTGCAACCATATAACTTCCTTAAAAGCCTCTGAAACTGTCATGTACTCTGTTTGTGTTGTAGATAAGACAATGGTAGACTGTAAGGTAGACCTCCAACTCACTGGATCATTAGCAAATGTAAAAACATATCCAGTAGTTGATCGACGTTTATCCAGATCACCTGCAAAATCATAATCCACATATTCAACAACACATTGATTAATAGTAGTATTTTTCTCAAATACTATACCAACATCAATCGTATTCATAATATATCTCAAAATCCATTTCACAACTTGCCAATGTCCTTTACCTAGATCATGCATATACCTGCTAGAAAAAATAACATCTTTTCGAGAACAGAAAAGCAGCAAGTGACGGCGGTGCTCGGGCTGTTCGTGGCCCGCGACGGCAGTGTTGTGGGTGTCATTTTGTCTTCTGCTCTCCAAATAAAAGAAAGCATGGTGAAAACATTTATGTTTTATTTAATTTTCGACGTGAACCAATTTTTGTATTCTAGGAAAATGATGTAGCCCAGTTTTAAACTATGTTTGCTCTTCGATGCTAATCTGAAGTAGTTTTCTTTAATGTTTGTCTGAGTTATTCTGCGCTTAATGCTTTTAATTAACTGGCCATTAATTAGATGATGTTGGTCTTGTGATTTTCTATCGAAAGGTGGAATTATAAGATAAATCTAGGATAATTTAGTGTAAATGAATATAGAGATCGAAAGACTTGTATGAACTTACGTAGTATTAAAAAAAATCTATGGTCTTATTGTGTTCTTGCATTATTAATTTGCATATTCTTATGTTAAATAATAAACAAGAATAGGTTCTGATTGACTATCTAAAGAGGCTTTTGGAAAAATTGGAGATTTGCTAACAAACAGAAAAAACGAAGTTGATTTAGTTAGATGAGTAAAGCATGGTGAGAAACTAGGTGAAATTGATTTCCTAGAAGTTTTCACCCTCATTAATTTGATACGTGGCAACTAGTTTTATTTTCCCTTGAATAGTTTATTTAAAGTAGCCTTATTTCAATTTCGCATTCTAAAATTATTAATCCTCCTAAATAAAATCAAGATTAGTATAATTTTGGCACTTGATAAAATTAAGACATCAATCCCTGAGGACGACACTCTTCACATCACTATATTATAAAATTACGATATTGTGCACTTGTAGTTTTGCACCGATCAAGTTTTTGGTGCCATTGTTGGGATTGAGGTTTTTTTTTTTTGCCCATATCGATACAAAGTAATTATGGTTTTAATTTGGAATTTTATTTTAATATTTTTTATTATTTTATTGCTTTTCTTTTTATTTTATTTTTTTATCTTCCTTATTTTAAGGTGTGATTTTTATGTTGAATGTGCCATGCTAGAACCCGTGCCATTATTCCTTTGATCCAGAGATTGAAAGAACTCTTAGAGCACTAAAGAAAAAGAGGGTACTAGCCATAGAGAACGGACAAGATAATGTGCAGCCACACACCTTGAAGGATTATATACGACTAGTTGTGAATGACAACTATTCGGGTATCAAGCGCCAGCCTATTAATGCCTACAATTTTGAGCTCAAACCTGCATTAATCAACATGGTGCAGCAAGCCTAATTTAGTGGATCACCACTCAATGATCCCAGTATCCATCTAGCGATGTTTTTGGAGATTTGTGACACTGTAAAGGTCAATGGTGTTACTGAAGACACCATTATACTGAGATTGTTCCCTTTTTCTTTGAGGGACAAAGTAAGAGGTTGGATACAATCTCTACAACCGGGAAGTATCACTAGTTGGCAGGACATGGCAGAAAAATTTCTGACTAAATTCTTTCCACCTGCAAAAACAGCTCAACTCAGGAGTGAGATTGGTCAATTCAAGCAACATGATTTTGAATCACTCTATGAAGCATGGGAAAGGTATAAAGATTTGATTCGACGCTGCCCACAATATGGACTACCGGATTGGTTGCAGATTTAGATGTTCTATAATGGGTTAAATGGGCAAACTCAGAGTTTAGTTGATGCTGCGTCTGGGGGAACTTTGATGTCAAAGACACTTAAGGGTGGTACTGCTCTTTTGGAAGAAATGACCTTAAATAACTATTAATGGCCAACTGAAAGAACTATGGCTAAGAAAGTTGCTAGAATTCATAAATTGGAGCTGTTTGCTGCACTTTCAGCTCAAGTTGCTTCTCTGTTTCATTAGATTTCAGCTTTGATAGCCCAAAGGATACCACAAAGTACAAAATATGTGCTAACTATAAGTAGGACAGATCTAAGCAATGGATCGAGTCAAGAACAGGTTCAATACATCAACAATCAGAACTACGATTATCGTGGTGATCCTTTGCCACAATATTACCATCCAGGGCTTCAAAATCATAAGAATTTGTCTTATGGAAATACATGGAATATGCTGCAACCTTCTTTAGGAATTGATAGTCATCAAGGTGAGAAGAAGATGTCACTTGAGGATGCCATGATATCATTTGTTGAGGAGACAAAAGTAAGGTTTAAAAAGATTGATTCGTGGCTGGATAACATTGAGACTCATTGTAGCATTATGGGAGCCACTATGAAGAATCTTGAAATGCAAATCGGGCAACTGGCCACGACCATAAATACGCAACAGAGAGGAACTTTTCCTAGCAACACAGAAGTGAATCCTAAGGAACAATGCAAGGCCATCACACTTAGGAGTGGAAGAAAAATTGAAAAATCACCATCAAAGGAAACCATGTCCACACCTATAGCTGAAAATAATGGCCAAAGCAAGAATAAAGTGGAAGAAGAGGAGATTGGGGATGATACACCAGGAGAGACTAACACAACACCAAAAATTTCATTTCCTGACAATCCTCCTATTCTCTCTACTCCACTTCCTTATCCTCAACACTTTCAAAAAAAAAAATTAGATAAGCAATTTTCAAAGTTTTGGATATTTTTAAGAAATTTCATATAAACATTTTCTTTTGTAGATGTCCTAGAACAAATTCCAAACTATGTCAAATTCTTGAAGGACATCATTTCAAAGAAAAGAAAATTGGAGGAGTTCGAAACAGTGAAGCTTACCGAGGAGTGTAGTGCTATTCTTCAAAATAAATTGCCTCAAAAATTAAAAGATCCATGGAGTTTTACTTTGCTTTGCACTATTGGAAATTCATTTTTTGATAAAGTTTTATGTGATCTTGGTGCTAGCATTAATCTTATGCCACTCTTTGTTTGTTAGAAATTGAGACTTGGAGAAATGAAACAAACAACCATTTCTTTGCAACTAGTAGACCGATCCATCAAATATCCACGTGGAATCATAGAAGACGTATTGGTAAAGATGGATAAATTTATTTTCCCTGCTAATTTTGTGGTATGAGATATGGAGGAAGACCAAGAAGTTGTACTAATTCTTGGCAGACCTATATCTCTAGAGTTGAAGCAATTCCTTGAGCATCTTCGCTAAGCGTTTTCAGGTGATGTGTATGAAAATGCAAAAATCTACAAAGAGCGGATGAAGAAGTGGCATGACAAACAGATTCTTAGGCATGAGTTTGCTCCAGGACAATAGATTCTTTTCTTCAACTCAAGATTAAAATTCTTCCAAGGTAAGTTGAGGTCAAGATGGATAGGTCCTTATACAATTGACATAGTTTTCTCTTTTGGAGCAATATACTTGAAGGATGAGATGGGGAATATATTCAAAATTAATGGTCAGAGATTGAAGCACTACTATGGAGAAAAAATGGAGAGGAACTGTGCATTTATTCCTCTTGGAGATCCTGGTTGATGAAGATTGAAAAATCTGACAAGAGACGTTAAAACAAGCGCTTATGGGAGACAATCCAAAGAGTTTTTCTTTTGTTTATTTCTTTTATCTTTATTATTTTATCTATTTATATATTCACTTTTGAATAATTTAGACTTTTATGTAGGTTTATTTGGCACGAGTACAAAGCTGAAAATTTAATTCCTTGACGAATTCACCAAGAAACTAGGGAAGCTCCTTTCTTTTCTTCAATCTTTCTCATCTTTGAATAACATTGAAAAAAAAATGTGAATATGGATGATTAGGCCATGAGCGACACTACTTATGCCCTTCACATACTTGCATATAACTTAGGAGTATACACTTGGGTCATCTATGTGTAGTTTTTCTTTATACGGCTGAACTAGAAATTGTAACTCATTGAAGGTTGATTGGTAGTTTAATTGTGTTAATCTGGCTATATAAACTCTTGTATATATATGGTATCTCTTGAGGCTAAAAAAAATACACGTTCACGTGACTTGTAGCACTTAGGATTCCTTGTGAACACTAAGAGTGTAACGCCCCGAACCCTTAAACCCGGGTCCGGCGCGTTACACCTGATAAAATTTTGATTTTCCATAATTCATAATATATGCAGCGGAAAGCATAAACATAATCTCCATATAATATAATACCAGAGTTTACTAATTATATCTATAATCCATAGTAATCATCCATCACTTGCATTTCCATAAGTCAACATAATTCCTAAAATATTTCAGTATTTTCACAATCATTCCTTACTCAACAGCCTTAAAACATAAAGATATAAAACATAAATTTTATGCACCCCAAAACTAACATAGAAATATACCCTTTTCTTTTAATACTTCTCAAAAAGTTTAAAAACCCTCGAGCTCTTTAAGCTCGATCTCGAGGAAATATTGAAAAAGATAAATTCATATTCGGGCGAGATACATCTCAGTAAGGGAAGAAACCATATATTAAAATAGTGTGTGGCCAACATGAGTCTATATAACAACAAAATATTTAACATGTTAAAATCATTAACATAATTTCTGAAATCATTCTTTGATCCTAATTAAACACATGTAAAAGATTTAACCCACGAGGTTACCCGAGGATAAGGGTGATTACCCACCCATACAAGTAACAACCCTTTGCTCTAATATTTAGGTAACCCTAAGGTCATTAATAAAGCATACCAGGGAACTCACCTTACTCAGTAAGCCCTCAAGTGTTAGATTGATCTCGTACTCACACCGTTCAACAATAGCTTACCGGAAAAGGCCTCAAGGATAGGGAAATCTACCCGCCCATACAAGTAGGTTCCCTCTGCCCTAATACGTTATGCAGCTAGTACCACTTCTGAAACTACTAGTGCACTCGCCTTACTCAGCAAGCTCTCAGGCGAAGAGTGCACCCTGCCCAAACGTAACATGTTCTACGTACATAAATATTTCAAATATCATAATACATTATTCTTTTCTGTCTTTATTCAATCATACACATCCATTCATGTTCATAGCTTAAACATTGCATTTCATTTCACTTTAAGTGACTCTTTTCCATTTTACATTGTTCATATTTCACATTTCATTTCCATTCCATTCATTTCCCTTTTCATTTCATTTCATTTCATACCCAACATCTTTAAGCTATTTTACCTAGGATCTTTCAGCTATTTTGCCCAACATTTTTCAGCTGTCATACAATTACCCAACACCTTTCAGCTATTTTACCCAACATTTTTCAGCTGTTACACATTTACTCAGCATCTTTCAACTGTTTTACCCAACATTTTTCAGCTGTTTACCCAGCATTTTTCAACTATTTACATGGTTGCATTAACACACACAAGCAGCATAGTCCATATCATATTTTATTCACAATGCATTACTTATTTAACCTGCATCTCACACATTTAACATATATTTGCACAGAATCTTATGTCACACAATTTAGCAATAAAATTCATACATTACCTGTAAAATAGTCAACCAACATTTAATGTTTATATATTGAAAATACCTTTCATTTCTTACATAATTATCCTGAAAATATTTCCCACTTTCATCAGTTCATTTTTGCATATACATATCTAATAAACAACCCTAAATTCGAAAAAATATAATTTAAATAGTTGACATTTTACCCATACCGAAACATATACACGTATATATAACATAATTTATTTTTCCGTTAAATTCATAAAAATTCTGGTTAATATATATTTTTCCCCTTACTTGGTTTCTTGAACTACGCTGATAGGGACTCCAAAAAAATACCTGCGGCGCTCACCCGGACCCTGAATCAAAAATTCTAGTTCCATGTAATTAATCCAGAATAAAATATTATTCTAATATTTCCTAGGGTCATAAATTTTAAATAAATAAATATACCCTTAAATATAGCCAAATTATCAAATTTTCCAAATCCCACTATCGCTTTGGAGTGAGGCCTAGAAAATCCCAATTGAAAAATTACCTACACCAAAATGATGACGATCACGACTAGGACCCCATGATGGTACCTGATCATCGATTTAATAGCAAATTTAACAAGAAATTGAGAAATTGGGGAAAAACTGCCTTACCCCAAGAATGGTGCCTACGTCACTCCCACGAAAAATCTGCTCCAGTAGAAATGTCGGTGGTGGAGTTAGGAATCCAACGGTACCTTCTGTTTCCCGATCGATCGAATATCTGTTGAGAAATGAGGGAAGAGAGAGAGAGAGGTGGAGACGGAGAGTGTACTCTGCGTTCTGGATAGATCCAGAGTTCTTCTTCTTCTTTTTTTATACTTACTTTACATATAATATAATGATAATAATATATTTTATTATTATATATATATATATACACATATATACTTTAACCATTATATATATATGTATATCATATTATTTATTTAATATATTAGATTTAATAATACTTAATTAATTAATTAATTCATAATAATTGTATCTTTAAAATTTTATTTATTTATTTAATAATATTTAATAAATAAATTAATTAATTAATAATTACTCTTAGTTTTTTTTTCATACTATTTCTTTTTACTTGTTTATTTAATACATTAATTAAATAATGTTTAACTAATTAATTGATTAATAATTTTAATTTATTAATTTAATTTAATTTTTTTTGGTTATTACATTCTTTCCTCCTTTAGAAAATTTCATCCTCAAAATTTTGCTAGCTAATCCATCATTTCCTTAACCTTTGAAATCAACTAACCTAACCATCGAGTTCAAATCTTGAGTTCTAATTTTTCTGCTCAGAAATATCATCATCGATGGATTTGCCATGATTTTCTAAAGTTCGTTACTTCTTCAGAAAAATACGGAAGACTATCAAAGGATTTCTGCCCCCAAACTTACGAAACACAACTCAGAATTCCTAACGATATCTTAATCTATCCATCCCTATCCTTATCACAACTCAATCCTATACTTTAGTATGAATCATTCCTAACCTAATACTCTAACATTTCCATATCCAGGTAATGTGAAATTAATCACACTTCCGGCTGGATATTGCTCTAATACCACAATGTAACGCTCCGAACCCTTAAACCTGGGTTCGGCGCATTATATTTGATAAAATTCTGATTTTCCATAATTCATAATATACGCAGCGGAAAGTATAAACATAATCTCCATATAATATAATACCAGAGTTTACTAATTCTATCTATAATCTATAGTAATCATCCATCACCTGCATTTCCATAAGTCTACATAATTTCCAAAATATTTCAGTATTTTCATAATCATTCCTTACTCGACATCCTTAAAACATAAAGACATAAAACATAAATTTTATACACCCCAAAATTAACATAGAAATATATCCTTCTTTTAATACTTCTCAAAAAGTCTAAAAACTCTCGAACTCTTTAAGCTCAATCTCGAGGAAATCCTGAAAAAGATAAATTCATATTTGGGTGAGACACATCTCAATAAGGAAAGAAACCATATATTAAAACAGTGTGTGACCAACATGAGTCCATATAACAACAAAATATTTAACATTTTAAAATCATTAATATAATTTCTGAAATCATTCTCTGATCCTAATCAAACACATGCAAAAGATTTAACCCACGAGATTACCCGAGGATAGGGGTGATTACCCGCCCATATAAGTAACACCCATCTTCTATGATATTTAGGTAACCCTAAGGTCATTAGTAAAGCATACCAGGGAACTCACCTTACTCAGTAAGCCCTCAAGTATTAGATTGATCTCGTACTCACACCGTTCAACATTAGTTTACCAGCAAAGGCTCTAAGGATAGAGAAATCTACCCGCCCATACAAGTAGGTTCCCTTTGCCCTACTACGTTATGCAACTACTACCACATCTGAAGTTACTAATGCACTCGCTTTACTTAGCAAACCCTCAGGGGAAGAGTGCGCCCCGCCTAAACATAACATGTTTTATGTACATAAATACTTCTAATATCATAATACATTATTCTTTTCTTTCATTATTCAATCATACACATCCGTTCATGTTCATAACTTAAACATTGCATTTCATTTCACTTTAAGTGACTCTTTCCCATTTTACATTGTTCACATTTCACATTTCATTTCCCTTCCATTCATTTTCCTTTTCATTTCATTTCATTTCATATCAAACATTTTTCAGCTGTTTTACCCAGTATCTTTTAGCTGTTTTACCCAACATTTTTTAACTGTCATACATTTACCCAACATCTTTCAACTATTTTACCCAACATTTTTCAGTTGTTACACATTTACTCAACATCTTTCAACTGTTTTACCCAACATTTTCAGCTGTTTACCCAGCATTTTTCAGCTGTTTACATGGTTGCATTAACACACATAAGCAGCATAATCCATATCATGTTTTATTCACAATGCATTACTTACTTAACCTGCATCTCATACATTTAACATATATTTGCACAGAATCTTATGCCACACAATTTAGCAATAAAATTCATACATTGCCTGTAAAATAAACCAATCAACATTTAATGTTTATATATTGAAAATATCTTTCATTTCTTACATAATTATCCTGAAAATATTTCCCACTTTCATCAGTTTATTTTCGCATATACATATGTAATAAACAACCCTAAACTCGAAAAAATATAATTTAAACAGTTGACATTTTACTCATATCGAAACATATACACGTATATATAACACAATTTATTTTTTCATTAAATTTATAAAAATTCTGGTTTAATATATATTTTTTCCCTTACCTGATTTTTTGAACTACGCCGACAGGGACTCCAAAAAAAATACCTGCGGCGCTTACTCGGATCCAGAATAAAAAATTCTAGTTTCATGTAATTAATTCTGAATAAAATATTATTTTATTATTTCCTAGGATCATAAATTCTAAATAAATAAATATACCCTTAAATATAGCCAAATTATTAAAATTTTTTAAATCTCACTCTCGTTTTAGAGTGGGGTCTAGAAAACCCCAATTGAAAAATTACCTACACTAAAATGACGACGATCATGACTAGGACCTCATGGTGGTGTTTGATCGTTGATTTAACAGCAAATTTAACAAAAAATTGAGAAATTAGGGAAAAACTACTTTACCCCAGGAATGGTACTTACGCCGCTCCCACGACAAATCTGCTCTAGTAGAAATGTCGGTGGCAGAGTTAGGAATCCAATGACACCTTCCATTTCCCGATCGATCAAATATCTGTTGAGAAATGAGGGGAGAGAGAGAGGCGGAGAAGAATAGTGTACTCTGTGCTCTGGATAGATCTAGAGTTCTTCTTCTTCTTCTTTTTTTATTTTTTATTTTTTATACTTTACATATAATATAATAATAATAACATATTTTATTATTATCTATATATATATATATATACATATATACTTTAACCATTATATATATATATATGTATATCATATTATTTATTTAATATATCAGATTTAATAATAATAATTAATTAATTAATTCATAATAATTGTATCTTTAAAATTTTTATTTATTTATATATTTATTTAATTTAATAATATTTAATTAATTAATAATTACTCTTAATTTTTTTTCATATTATTTCTTTTTACTTTTTTATTTAATACATTAATTTAATAATATTTAACTAATTAATTGATTAATAATTTTAATTTATTAATTAATTTTTTTAATTTAATTTAATTTCTTTTTTCGGGTTATTACAGAGAGAGTGTTCTTGACAACTTTGACACCTTGTGAGGTACCGTTGAGCCATTTTTCGCTCTTTTGAGTTTTTGACGTCAACTCAGAGTTCATTAAACTCAACTTTCCCTATTTTTTCTTGATATTCATTGTACACTAGTCTTGGTTTGAGACTTTCTAGCCTAGAGGTGACATCTAGTGGGTCGATAGAAACCTAGTTCTTATAGCCTACTCAGGATATGAAGGCTGAGCCACCCCTAGAAATAAACTTATTTCATGGATTCTAGTTCGATCTTAAAGCACATGGGTAGTATGAAAACAAAAAAAAAAAAAAAGTGTTATGATTGTCTTAACTGATCATGAAAAGAAAAAAATTGAAAAAATAAGCAGAAGAAAGAAAAAGAGAAACAAAAATGCACAAGAATGAAGTGAAAGATTGATACTTACTCCACACAACTACAACAAAAGTCAGGGACACACCACATGTTCTCCACATACGAAGACTCTTCACCTGCCTAATGCCTCAGATGTATTTACGCCTGGCTTGTGAATAAGTTGATATAAAGTGGTCTTGATTGGATATGTCGAGTAGGTGAGAAGATGTTAGGGTGAAGGACCCGACACCTCGTAAATAGGCTGGATCATTTTCAGACTAGTCCACTCTGTACAGTTAGCGTTTGTTCTTTATAGTATATGGGATGTTTGATCATGACACTCCTCCTCACATACGACGAGTGAAATCATCATTTTTGAGTGTTTTTGAGGGTATACCAGTTAAGCTAAGTCAAAACGACCGTTCTGTAGGTGTCCATGGATATCTTGGGTGTAACGAGTCATACACATTACACACGCTTCGAGATTTCGCCTATTTATACTTGAATTTATATGACTACATTAACTCTGAATTGTGCTTGCTGGTTAATTTTAAGTGAGTATACTTTTCTTGATGGCTATATAATGATGAAACTGCACGAGTGACTTGCGTCAAAGTTGTGTGAATTGTGTATGAATGAGCTTGTGTGTACTTTGGTAATATTCTTATATGTGAAAAGATATGGTTGTGTTGCATGTGCGTTCATTCATTGAAATTGATATGGCACCACCCTAGATTGCATTCACGTTATTTGTTAGAGACTAGAAAAACGCTAGTTTGGGGGGGGGGTGTGATTATGCATCAAAATTGCGTAATTATGCATTTAAAATTCATGGATTAAACATTATAATTTTTATTAAATGTACTATTACATATAATATTTTGATCATCAAGTTCATTTGATAATTCAAAGATAATTAGCCTACTTTTGTTAAAAATATGTAGACACTCATATTTTATTACTGCAGGGTAATTTTCGAAAATTAAAATCGAGCCATGTACACAAAGAGAGGTCGTTTTCAACACTATTTTGTAATCTATGTTTAACTCTCTCATACGACCTTCGATTTAGATGATTCAAAATGATATAAAAATTTAAAAGAACCCTTTACAACTTTCATGTTTTGCATTTTGAGAAATACTGGCTGCATCAAGGTCGAAATCGGATCTGAAGTTATCATACACTATTTTTATGGACTATTTCGACATTACTTTGCAATCTGAGCGTAACTTTCTCGTCCTAGGTCCAATTGAGATAATTCAAAATACTGTGCAAAGCTTAGGAAATTCTATACAACTTTCATGTTTTGAGTTTGGAGAGTTACGGGCTATAGGAAGATCAAAATCGAGTTTGTGTGCTGGGAAACAAAAAAAGAAAAAAAGAAGAAACAAGAAAAGAAATAAATAAAAAAAAAATGAAGTGGGCTAGGTCTTGATGTGACTCGGCCATGCAAGTGGACGCAAGAGGCGCTGGTCTTCAACTTGCAATTTTCTGGGTCTTTGTTGGGCTTAAAATGTGCGTTTGTTTGTGGGGTTGAAAAGTCAACATAGGTGGGCAAGGATTGAAGATTTAAAAAGGAGGAAAAATGGTTTATGAAAAAAAAAAAAAAAAACCTTTTGGGGAGAGGAGGCCATGAAGGAGCGTGGAGGTTGGAGGCCGCAAGACACATTGGGTTGGTTTTGAATAATTTCTTTTGGGGGAGACACAGGGGAGGACGAAAGGCAGTTGGATATTATTCATTTAGTAAAGGAGGCCACACCACATAGGGAATCTTTTAAAAAAATTACTTTTGGGGGGAGCGGATATAAGAGGCCGAAGGTGGAGGCATCTGTTCGAGGAGGTCTTCGTTCTTAGAGTCTTTTAGAGAGGTTGCGCTGCATTTGAAAACAGCACGAACAGTTGTAAAGGAGGGCTGGCGGCATAGAAAAAATAACATCTTTTTGAGAACAGGAAAGCGGCGATCAACGACGGTGCTTAGGTGTTCGCGGCGTGTGATGGCAGTGTTGTGGGTGTCGTTTTGTATTCTACTCTCCAAATAAAAGAAAACATGGTGAAAACGTTTATGTTTGATTTAATTTTCAGCATGAACTAATTTTTGTATTCTAGGAAAATGATGTAGGCCAGTTTTAAACTAAGCTTGCTCTTTGATGCTAATCTGAATAGTTTTCTTTAATGTTTTTGTGAGTTATTCTATGCTTAATGCTTTTAATTAACTGACCATTAATTAGATGATGTTGGTCTTGTGATTTGCTACCAAAAGGGGGAATTATAGGATAGATCTAAGATAATTTAGCGTAAGTGAATATAGAGATTGAAAGACTTGTATGAACTTATGTAGTATTAAAAAAATCGACGGTCTTATTGCATTTTTGCATTATTAATTTGTATATTCTTATGTTAAATAATAAACGAGAATAGGTTCTGATTGATTATCGAAAGAGGCTTTTGGAAAAATTGGAGATTTGCTAACAAATAGAGAAAACGAAGTCAATTTAGCTAGATGAGTAAAGCATGGTGAGAAACCAGGAGAAATCAGTTTCTTAGAAGTTTTCACCCTCATTAATTTGATACATGGCAGCTAGTTTTATTTTCCCTTGAATAGTTTATTTAAATTAGCCTTATTTCAATTTCGCATTCTAAAATTATTAATCTTCTTAAATAAAATCAAGATTAGTATAATTTCGGTACTTGGTAAAATTAAGACATCAATCCCTGAGGACGATACTCTTCACATCACTATATTCTAAAACCACAATACTGTGCACTTGAAATTTTGTACCGATCACTGGTTCTGCTCTCAAGAATCCCTTTAGGTTTCCTTCCAAGCCTGACATGCTATACTGTGCGACACTGCCAAGGTGTCGACATCATCTTCACTGGAGGTATCCATATAATTATCCCCTCCAACCATGGTCTCCTTTCCCCTGGAATCCATCCTGAAGATAGGACAGAAAGAGACTTAGAAACCCCTCAAAATCATAATTGAAGAAAGTATGAAATGAAGAAACTACTAATATGTATGAATCCTAGGTTTAAAGATGCATTCCCCTAGTTCTGTCACAAAACTGACAAGTTATTAGTCTCCAACATAACACTGACTTGACACATATACTCGACTGCCCAAATATCCCAACCTAAATTTCTGAGCTCCAGTCTCTCAACCCAAAAATGAAACCATCGATAGATTTACCATGGTTTTCCTAAAATTTTCATTCCACGAAAAACACAAAAAACTGTAAAAGGAACTCTGCCTCTAAGCTTCCAGACCAAAACCCAACCTAGTCTACTCATTCTCATCCTTATCCTATCTCTACCTATCTCTGGCATTTATCAACCATCAAAGTCTGCAGAACCTAGCAAATGCCCCGACCTGCCACGTGGGCCTAAGGTGCTACTTTAGTAATGTCTATGTACCTGATACCATAAATAATAGTATAAATGCAGCATAAATAAATAAAATAGTCTCCATAATCCATTACCAGAGTTCTATGTTACTAATATACATCAGAGTCTCCCGATACTCATAATACAAACCGTAATATAATACCAAAACTATTTCAATCCATACACCTATAATACATACTTAGGGCTTCAAACCCAACTTAGATATAAAAGAGTTCTTATTGACACTCATAAAAGCTAACTAGCCATCAACCCGCCCCAAAGTTCGCTAAACTCGACCTTAAGAAGGTCCTGAAAAGATAATTTGTATATTAGGGTGAGACACTTCTCAGTAAGGAAGACTAAGTTAACATCAGTATGTAGTCAGCATGCATTTTGTGTTTACTGAAAACATTCATCCTTCATTTAACTAAAAATAGCTATTTTACTTTGTACTCACTTTATATAGTTGAAAATACACATCTCGTTTCCATAGTATAAACAGTTCAGTAAATAAATAATATCATTTACATAAATCTACAGATATGCATAGAAAACACTCCCTGGGACTAAACACCATTTACTTCCCCCATGGTACGAGTTGTGCAGCCCAAGGTCTAGACTAAGCCTTAGAGGATCAACCCAGACAAATTCATCTTCTGCTAACTCCGACTACAGGCATCCACAACTTGCTTGTGGGTCCGATTGCCTTACGACTTCCTGGTTTGGACTGCAAGGGAAGGTACACCCTTTACGGCCACTCGGCTGAGATCACCCTATACTTTTATCCAGAATAGTGTGGGCCTACATGGTCAAATACTAAATCTCTAGTAATGGTACCGTGCTTATAACATAACTGGTTCTTAGGGTTCTTAAGGCATATTGTGCAATTTAAGTAATAAAAGCTGTATTTCAAACTCATTCCGTATAAAAATATGTCATATTATAAAACTCGGCCCCCTAGTCGTCATATACATCTCAGCTCATAGCCGCTGAACATAATCTCGGCCCTTGGCCATCATTCAACACTCGGCTCACAACCGCTAAACATAATCCTAGACCTTGGCCGTCATATAAAACTCGGCTCACAGCCGCTAAACCAAATCCCTGCATTTTCACAAACAGTTCTAGTATTTCACAAACAGTTCTAGTATATTTCATAATCATTCCGAAATTCGGTTTCACGATAAACCATAAAATCATTCACCTTCCACACATTTTCAATATTTTAAGCATAGCCCGTAGGCAACTGAGAAACACAATCCATTTTGAATGATTCATTTTTGAAATAACAACTGAAAATATAAATATACATATATAGCATTTTAATTAGTTCAACTTTAATAAAACTCTTGACTTAACTTAATCCCCTTACATGTTTACTGAGAGAGTTCTTACAATGCTCCTAAGCCCAACCCACGGCAACACGAGCTCCAAAACCCTGAAAACACATTTTTCCCAAAATAATAACCATTAAATACCCCTAGGCCCATACACCCCATTTAAATAGTTATATGCTCGATAAACAACCTATTTCTACCCTTACCTCAACTTTGGGGTGATGCTTGGAAAGACCCCGTTTAAGAATCCACTCCACTAGACTTGTAAAGAATTTCCCCCAGATCCTCATGGTAACCTCCGATCATCGATTCGGGCAACAAACGGTCACAGGTTTAGAGAGAGAGAGAGAGAGAGAGAGAGAGAGAGAGAGAGAGAAAGAGAGAGAGATGATTTTTTAATGAATAAGAAATGAAAATTCCTATTTATAGACCGTTGACCTGGTCGCATTCGTCAATAAAATGGTGCCTTCGTCTACGAACTGTAGAAGGATGTTCATCGATGAAAGGAGGGGTTCGTCGATGAACCCTAAGCCTGAAATTCCTCTCGGCATTTCCTCGTCGACAATGTCTGAACTTTGTCGATGAACTGCAGAAGGGACTTCGTTGACGAAAACAAGGAGTTCATTGACGAATCTTGCTATTTGCCTTTAAAAAATTTTCCTTACTTCTTTTCTTATTTAATTTTTATTTTTATTTTTTGGGTTTGGGTTTCTACAACCTTCTTCAGCCGACCTGTCATTTAGATCAAAATGACTACGGTCGAACGAATCCCTTTGATGGCAGACCGTTCCTTCATCATGGTCGACCGAACCCACAAAGGGTTCCAGTTCACCTTCAGTTAGGTCGACCAACCCAACCCCTGGTCAACCGAGCCATGCCTGAAAATATTACTTTTTCCTTGGATGGTCGACTGACCTGAGCTTAGGTCAACCGAACCTCACAGATTTGTTATTTTTAACAACACTAATCAGGGGTTAATTTTTATTAATCTTTTTCCAAAATGACCGTTGTATCCCCAACAGTTATATTTTGTGGAAAAACTATCTATACCCCTTCATTTGTCCAGATTAGGGGTTGATTAGCAACTTGATTAAGCAAAATTCTCTCTAAATTTTTTATACTCTTGTTGCTTACATTCTATCATTTTTCAAGCATATTATACATATTCATTTATACTCTTTCTTATTTGATTATTTTTGTTAAAGAAGAGAGTCTTTATTTCATACTCCTCTTCTTGCAAGTCAATTGCAATTTGAAGGGACTTTGTTCTTCATTGTTTGGCATATACTCTCACATAATTATACATATTTGAAAAACCTTCTTGAGAATAAGCTTTTGTGATTTTTCCCATAGTATTTCATATTGATAAATATTGATTGGGAAAATCTCATTTTTGCTTCAGAGTCTTGGCATTCTCATTGCAAGACTTAAAATCTTGCACATTATTTTTTTTGATAAAGTTTTAGCAAGCTTAAAACCTAAATATCAGTGGTGCTTAATATTTGATAAAATATTTTTGAGATATTTGATTAGGGTTTCTAAGTTCCTTTGATTATTCATTTATCGAATATACTATATTGAATCAAAAGTCTCACTCTCTCTCTCTCTCTCTCTCTCTCTCTCTCTCTCTCTCTCTCTCTCACTCTCTCTCACACACACACGCACATTCTTGAGAGTTGACACATAATTTGACAAATCTCACTTGAGCATAAATTCTTATCATACGTAAGTGCATATTGTGCTTATTGTTGTACATCTTTTGCTTGTTGTAGAAGCATTATATTTGTACAAAAATTTGATTATTTGTTGTATTCCCAACGTGTGGTCGAAAGAGGGAGACTTGCCCTGTGAAAAGTCTCGAATTGCTTAGACTCGATTAGTGGAGCACCAGATTGGTTCAGACCCGGTTAGGAGAACCAAGTGCACCACCCTGTAAGGTGTATTGGTTAAACTCAGCCCTGTAATTTGAGCCAAGGGTACACCTCGCTCCTTGGAGGAGAGTTGTATTTGGTGTCGCTCTACCCTTTAAGTGAGCACTTGGTGGAATCCTTGAGCTGTGGCTTGAGCCGGGGACATAGGCAAGTTTGGCCGAATCCCAATAACATTTCTTGTGTCTGATTTTAATTTTGCGGAATTTAATTCCTGCACTTGAATGTTTATGTTTTATCATTGTGTATGATTGTGAATTACTAAGCCTACTATATATGCTATAAATATTTGCTCAATTAATTGCTTGGAGAATTGAGATTGTTTTAGAAAGACCCTAAGTTGTGAAATACTGCTAATATCTGGTTTAACCTATGAAGAAGTTTTAAAATTCCAGTTCACCTCCTCTTGGGAATACACCAATTCCAACACTTAGACATATACCGACTTTCCAATTTCTACCAAACAGCCGCAGAAGATTCCTCATCCATGCCGTGATACAACACGTCATCTGCCAGACAAAGCCTAGTAATCAAATCATTGATACTTATGGTACGTATACATATATGTTCAAAAATCGTATACTAATTTTTTTTTTTTTTATAATTCTTAATTTGTAGGGTTTGCAGCTGTCACAACATCAGCACAATGTCATACGCTACAGTTGGGTGTAGTTTTTGATTTTTTTTTTTGTATTTTTTTGTTATCTAAACTGACGGAATTTCTGTATTTTAATTTGAATTTGTATAATGTATTTATATTTGAATTTGAATTTGAATTTGAATGTGAAATTTGAAATTTGAAATTTGAATTTTTTTTTGTTATCTAAATAGATGGAATTTATGTATTTTATTTGAATTCGTATAATGTATTTGTATTTGAATTTGAATTTGAATTTTAAATAATTTATGAATTTTTTTTAGTAATTATGATTTAATGTTATGTATGCAAAAATGTAAGTACAGATTTTTATAAGAATTAATGATTAAAAAAATTATCAATTTTCAATTATTTGTGACGGTTTAAAAACCGTCACTAATAAGTAGTGATACTTTTGAAATTCGTCACTAATACTCTATTATTAGTGAAGATTTTGAAAAATTTATTAATACTCTACTATTAGTGACGGTTTTCAAATTCGTCACTAATACTTCACTATTAGTGACAATTTTAAAACCTTCACTAATACTCTACTATTAGTGATGGTTTTGAAATTCGTCACTAATATTCTATTATTAATAACGATTTTGAGCAGAACCAATGTAGAATTTATAGTGACGATATTAGGGTTTTAGTGACGGCTATAATCCGTCACTAATACTCTGTTATTAGTGATGTTTTTAGGATTCGTCACTAATAAGTATTAGTAACCGTATTTATAGAGACTAATTCAAAATCGTCACTAATAATCACAAAATCATGACTAATAGTATTAGTGACGGTTTTGTGATTATTAGTGATGGTTTTGATCCTTCACTAATAACCTTATTTTTTGTAGTGCCTTCCAGTTGATCTCTGTATAATGCCTTCACCATACCTTACTGCACTAATAGATCCTTAACCTTTCTCTGTCATAGTTTGAAGTTTCCTATTCCATCGAACTTAACAACATCGAATTTTGCAGAAGAAATTCCAAAAGCCATTATAACCTAATGCTCTAATACAAATTTGTTGTGCAAATTAATGTGTAGCGGAAACAAATGATTTTATAACGTAGCAACCAACAGTGAAATATATAGAAAAACACAATCACGCAGATTATACGAAAGCAATAAAACAATGACATGAAGAATTACGTGGTTCGGCAATGCTTAAATCCACAGGAGCAAACGACAATGATTTTTCACTATCTTCTATCCAAATAAATATGGATTACAACATACAAAATGTATATATAACCCTGCAGAGGTTTTTCCCCCAAAACCCAACCTATACAACTTCCCAATTCAAAATTCGAAAACTAACGTTGAGTAACCGAGGAAAACCATCAATGGTTTCAGACATACCATCGACGGTTTGATGTCGAGACCAAACAGTTGATGTAACACTACAAAATAGTTTATTGTTTCTTCTGAACCTGACAAAACTGTCAACGGTTTCAGGGAAACCATTAACCATTTACTCCTGCAAACCAACTTCTCTGTTTTCTACCATGTTTTCTCTTTTACATGCATTCCACTTAACAGATGAGTCACATATTAAAACAATCCCACATCTAGACCCTATTCAAATCCATCTACTAGACCTATATGATCCTTATTGGCTCTAATCACGCACTTGATCCTCCAATTATTAGCATGTTAAGAAGATTAACTTCACACCTCGATTTTATGATGTCACTTGCCTAGAGTTATGAACCGTTAGCTTTGATACCACTTGTTAGTATCGAAGAAGTCCATGAGTGAGCTTAATACTTATAGGTGACCACCAATTTGACCCAAAAACTTAAACTTATCGAGTCTTAGGCCTAACTATATATATATATAAGCACACATCTTCCATTTTTTTAATTTATTTTTTAATGTGGGACAAACACACAAATGAAATTTTCAATAATAAGTGACTTATAATTGTAGTTCTTATGCCGGCATCAAGTAAGTGATTCGCCTCTTTTACCATATGCTTAGGTAATTATTATATTCAAACAATTATTTCCATATCCCATGAGGTGCACAAAAATGACATAAACACTTTCATATAAAATAAAAGTTTAATAAGTGATAAATAATGTGTGACCAAGAGTAATACACATACACACACATGCACACTCTTCCATGTGTGATGTTGAATTTTGAACCAAATTGCAGAAGAAGTATACACGACACTTACCAAACACATGATATATGCTGTTGGTTGCTTCGTAGGACATGTAGCTAGAGGATCATATATCATCATCATCATCATCATCATATCTCTCTCTCTCTCTCTCTCATATTTCATTGGAAGGGGTGTTGAACAAAATCCGACAGAAAGAATCGTAATTATTTAAATCAAAAGGAAGCTGAGCCTAATAATTAAGAATCTCTCTAATAGTTTATATATATATTAAGTGAGATCAATGCATGCAAGCATGCATGATGGGTGAGTATATGAGAATGTTTTAATTCCCGTGGGAAAGGAAAGGAAAGGAATGGAACGGAATAGATTTAATTTGACTGTGGGGGAGGCGTCGTGTTTGAAAGAATGGGCGCATCATCATGCGTTTCAGCGCAGCCTATCCACTCTTTTTGACGCCCTCACCCAAAATTTGACCAATGAACTATTATTCTCTTAATAATTAACCCAAAAAAGGCACTTTTAATCTCTATTGAAATATTTTCTTCACTCATTTTCTCCTTAACTTTTTAATAAATATGTTATACTCACGATTCACAGGTAACTAGCTAGCTAATTTTACTAATTAAATTCATTTTAATTTAAAAAAAAATTAATAACTTCTTATTAATTATCTTCTCAACTTCAATTTGCATATCTTCTAAAAAATATTTAAATTTGTTCGTATTTTAAAAGGTATTTATTTATATAAATATCTTTCAAGATATATATATATATTAGATTACCGCTTTATCTAAAACTTTAAGCTGTTAAGTTGTCGACCAACAATGTATATCAAACTTTAACACTCCCTCGCACGTGCAGCCCGATAGCATGTAGAGAGATGAACACATGATAAATAGCACCCATAATAAGGAATGCAATATTTTTTATTTTAAATTGTGAACAATTAGACTAGAACCTAGGACCTCCTGGTAACCCCGCTTTGATACCAGTGTTGGGTGGTCTTGGGCATTTTCAACCTCAAAAGTTAGCTCATGGGGTAAGACTTTCTCTCACACTTAATAACTGACCACCAAGCCCATGCCGCAACCGATGTGGGACAAACCTCAACAATCTCCCCCTCACATATCGGGCTCCAAACTCCTCATGAATTGGGATCGGGCTCCAAATTCCGCACGAATTGGACTCACCAAACTGGTAGCACCACATGCCCAACATCCTAGGGAGAAACCATGGGCTTTTGGGCTGCAACATTCATATGCAGCACCAATAGGTTACCAAGTAAGCTGGTAACCATGTTAGAGAACACATCCTCAAAATTTAAGTATTAAGGAGAGAGAGAGTTAAGAAGATCTTATAATGACTTTGGAACTACTTACAGAGACGATGTGAGACTGGACAAACATTAATACTCCCCCTCGAGCCCATGGGGAAAAATGAGGCAACGAGAACCCATGAGAGAAAATGAGGCGAGGAGAAGTTCAACTCACGAAGGAGCTAAGTAGCCTAAGGCCCAGCTCTGATACCATGTTAGATTACCACTTTATCTAAAAGTTTAAATTGTTAGATTGTGAGCCAACAATGTATATCAAGTTTTAACAATATATATATATATATATATATATATATATATATATATATATATATATTCATAAAGTGCAATATCTCTATGACCTAACATATAGAATTTCTCAACATTATTTTAACAAGCACTAATACCAACACGAGATACATATACTTTCATGATACTGAAGCAACTATATGACATTAATATACATATATATATATATATATATATATATGTATATTAATGTTATATATATATATATATATCACTTATAAGTATCTTTTATGCACAATTTACAAACTACACTTAAATAATCATCAAATACATTTATATTAATCAGAGAATATTTATTAAAAAGAAATTAAGAGTGGAGGTAATTTTGGAAGACTAAGAGGTCCAATAATACTCTTCCCACAGCCTTCTAAAGATTCTAATGTTTCCTAGACAATACCAAATATCAACTACACGTATTGTATAGAGCCGATATCATTTTTAAAATAGTAATTATCTTATGACTCGTTAAACACGAACAAATATTTTGGCATAATAAAAATATCAAAAGGAGTGGCACTTTCATTGCTCATAGCCCAAATAAATGAATTTAAATTGGGAATGGAAACGAGAAAAACATTTGGAATGACTGCACCACGTTTTTTGACAAGAAATGGAAATGACATAAAGAAAATAATGTTAATTAGAAGCTAGATAGTCAGTCGACTGTAGGTGACTAATTTGTGGTTGGGTAAAATAGTACACATGTTACCTTAACTCGTTCAACAGTACCCTGTTCCCCTTTATTAAGTAAGACTTTCGGTCATTGTACCATTGTGTTATGCATTTGTTCTTTAATTATCATAAGCACGCATGGTTTACATTACTTTTGTTCCCCCCATGCTACCCTACAAATTTAAGTACGGCTTTCATTATAGTAAGTTGTCCCAATTCCAATTCAATGCTCCCAACAGCTACCTTCTTGATTAGACACATGAATAGGTCTTGCCATTTTTTTGTAAGACACCTTAATAATTGAAGCTGAGAATTTTTATAATGAATGCTTTGAGTTCAAACACGAAAAAAATGACTTTATTATTTTCTATTGTAAAGTGAAGGTAGAACATGGACTTTTAATGAATTTAAAAAGATTAAAAAAAAAAAAAGATTTGCACTTATATTGGTGCCATTGGTCTCCATTTATTTTGATAAAACTAGAGCAAAAAGAAGCGAGAAGAAAATAAAGAATAAAAGATAATAAAGAATGAGTTGCTATTGATGTGTGTTCAATATATGTACAATCTCATATTTATACAATGAACTGGGAAACATGTAATTAAAAGAAAATCAATTTGTATGCTCATTTCCAAATTTGAAATGATCTGCCGACTTTTCTATTTAGGAAAGCTTACGTGATTTTAGTCGTGCTTTGGTTCCTTCACTTTTGCCGTGGAGTACGACATTCCTCAACATATTAGTTAAAAATATTTTCAGGATCCAAATTCTAGGTATCAATCATTTTTAAAAAAAAAAAAATTTAAATAGATTTGTTTGGTATAGAAGAATGTAATGGATTAACCTTTGTCCATAGGCTGCTTTTATACATAATCACAATAAAATGTTTTATTTCATTCTTGTACACCGAACATAGGATAATTATATATGTATTTACTCATTATCTTGACACAATGCATGTTTGCAATACTCGGTGGGTTCGTGTTTTATCTACTTTGCAAACTTCTCCCGAGTTTTTTTGTCGGGGTGTCTTAAAGACATTAAAATTTAGGACAAGGGAAATTCATCTTTACTAAAGTTTCACAAAAAAGATGTCAACCTCGATCTCAACCATTCCCAAGACTTCAAAAGTATTACAAATTTTATCTAAAGTTTGGCAAAAACTTTAAAAAATTTTATGAGTCTCCCCTTACATTTGATTTTTTCTTGGGACGCTAACCTATATTCCATGTCAATTAATTTACCATCGAGTCTAGGATGGGAGTGTAATTAAGTATTTGAAAAATTAAATATCAAGACAAGTTTATTAAAATTTTCAAATGTTAAGGAAGGTTGTCCGCATCCTTTTACCAAACTTTAAGATAGATCCATATATTTTTATATATAAATTTGGACAAAGTATAATATAAAATCACATTAAAATCAGTGTTTCGAAGGATGCATCTTGTATTGCATTTTATGTAAATCTACCAAAATTCACATCTAAGATATAATTTCCAAGATTCCAAACATTGGGTAAATTTTGTTTACACCTATATATTTAAATTCGAGACTTAAAATTTATGGTTCCAAACATTGTTTAATGCATTCAATTGACTTGTCCAAATTGACGTTGCAGTATAGATTAAATCTCATTTTTCATGTCTCCGACTCTATCCACTCTTGTAATCATAAATTTGCGCTTAAATACAACTTGAGTTGTACAAAAAACATTTGAATTGATAATAAGTTCAGAACTTGCATGTTCATATCCCCACTACCCACATACACAATTAAGCTTCAAATTTGAATTTACATAAATTGAAATAAAATTCAGCATAATTTTATATTAAATTTTATTTAAATCTACATTAACTCAAAATTAAGATCAAAATTTTTAGTTCTAACATGGGTGAGGTCACACCAAACACCACCGAGGTGTTAAGGTCTAAAACCTCTCCACGCATTCTAACATTAGACACTATTGTTGCAAGCCGTTTTGACTTTTATGATATATGCCATATACTTTAAAGCACTTGGAATTCAGAATTCTATAATTTAAAATATTGAATGTGAAGTTCTGGTAAACAGTGTGGGGGGTGCATAGGGACACAGGAGAGACAAGAGTTGAAGGGTTCAAGTGTTCAACAGTTAGGAGATGTAGCCATTGGGCGAACCCGGTCCACCCCCACGTCCAAATCAATGCCACCCTTTCCACCCACGCACCAAACATCCCTGTCTCTCTTCAACTTCTCTCTCTGACTCTCTCTCTCTCTCTCTCTCAGCCGACACACACACACACACACACACAGTCTCTCTCTCTCTCTCTCTCTCTCTCTCTCTCTCTCTCTCTCTCTATATATATATATATATATATATATGCAACATTTGTAGAGTTTCAAACAGCTTCAGTTCATTCACTTTAAACATAAAAATTTTTGTGTTTTAAGTTCATTCACCGATCGAGTCCTTCTTGTTCTCGTTATATAAATACTTGCTTAATTTCTGCATATATTAATTGACGTATCTATGGAGATTGAGATGAAGATGGAGCTTGAACTGGGTCTCGCCCTTCCAACCCACAATACCGACATTATAAAGAATTACAGTAATAATAATAAGCGTGGGTTTGAGGAGGTCTTTGTGGGGGAGATACAAACGCGGCCTTTGCTGCAGCCGTGGAGCACTCATCGCCAGCCCAACGAGGAAGATGATGATCACAAGAAACAAAAGAAGACAGCCTCTTGCCCCATTTACAAGTGAGCTACCTAGCCCTTAAATTAATTAAGTAATTAATTCTTCACATTATGCTTAGTTACTTCATTCAACTTCTTTGCTTTATATACATATTTATTTGTATATTTCATGATACTTAATTGACTGGTATATATATAATTAAATAGGAACGGTAAAGAGGAGAAAGGAGTGGTGGGGTGGCCGCCCATTAAAGCATGGAGGAAGAGGCAGTTCTTTGGGTTGGGTGATCATCATGTTCAGAAGAAGGGCACTAATGAAGGAGGAGGATCAATTAATAACTCTTCACTGTTTGTGAAGGTGAAGATGGAGGGGGTAGCAACAACAAGGAAGATTGATCTCACCCTCCATCATTCTTATCAAACGCTCACAAGAACCTTGAGCACCATGTTCTCCACATGTAAGCCAATGACTCCCTCTCTCTCTCTCTCTCTCTCTCTCTCTCTCTCTCTCTCCAATCTGTGCGGTGCTGGGATTAAGTTGTGTATTGGACAGATGAGAAGAATGATCACAAAGATGGTGCATGCTATAGACTCATCTATCAAGACAAGGGAGGGAATTGGCTGATTGCAGGAGATGTTCCATGGCAGTATGTACACTCTAGATTGTCTTCTCTCTTTTGGCTAAATTAATTAAAGCCTGTTTGCTGTACAGATCCAGCTAAAGAAAATATATAAATATTTAGGGCTAGAGATCCTTTTTTATATTTTATTTTTTAAAGTTCCAAATTACAATAAAAATTTATGTAGGCAAAGTTAGGAAATAAAAATTCTCAATTTTCTTATATAAATCCTGAAACTAGAAAACAATGCTAGACATTTTAAAACTTATTTTAAAAACTGGAGAGGAACAATAAAATTGAATAGAGTCTGGGTTTTTTCAAGCCTGGTTTTTTATTTTTCTTTTAATCATATAATTCTCAATAGCGTTTTATTTAGGTGGCAAGTACAATTTAAATTTATATATATATCTTCGATCTAAATTAAGCATAAAAAGTCGGTTGAAAATTAAATGCATCCCTTATAAAATAATTGCATGGAACTATATCCATATACGTACAATAGTCAATGAATTATTAGAATTTGGGAAGACTTCAAATCACTTGCAATGGATATATTCCTCTAATATCTTAAACACCTTTTACTGACTTTGACTTATAAAAATTATTATATGCCAAAAAAGGAATGAACAACAAATCTTACTTTTGAAATCAACTGCAATGATGAAATTTTTACTTGAAGAGAAAATTTCATGATAGACATGTAATAAAAGGGGAGTTTGCTTCAATTGGTACATCAAGAATTACATCGTGTGCGTGCATATGTATGTGTCTATATATTATGCCAGATGATCTAACCCTTCTTGAAAATGGTTATTTTGCAGGAATTTCATGAAGTCTGTACAATGTTTGAAGATAGAAAGGATTGGTGTTTGATTGATTGTTAGGGCTATAGATTGTCTTGTTGGTCAGTCTTTTTTCTTACATACTATCAAATCAATATTCATTAATTTGAATAAGTGATTGTAAACTATGAGTGGAGTGAGGCTACTAAATTAAATCTAGTTAGATAGATAAATTTAGGGAAACTGAAGTAAGGAAATGCTTTAGTATGTATTTGAGATTATATTTTATCTAGAATTTTATTGAATGTATTATCCTGAGTGATTTTATGTATGTAATATAATCATATTTCATAATTGGCAATTAGTGTTTATTTATATTTATTTAGACAAGCTTTTTCCAATGCATCTTACTGCAAGATTCAATCCAATTCATATGCCTTTTACTTGAGCTTCTGCTCTCAAAATATATGTTGATAAATTATTTAAAGAGCTCTTACAATGTGCTTTTTGCATGTGCCATGTGCGTGTTGTGAATATATAAGAACCTAAAGTAATGCAGAAACTAATAATAAAATAGTAAAAAGAACAAGATAAGAAATTAACGAGGTTCAGTATAAAATTACCTACGTTCTTGGGCGCCGAAGATCAATCCACTACTTTTTGAAGAAGTACAACTTTGAGGTGTGTTTGACCACTGGAGAGTTGAGCTTTTTATATAGCTTCAATCTCAAGTCCAAAAAACACTTCTCTCCAATGTGGGACAAATAATACAAAAAATTCAAAACAACTTTTTATACCAATGTGAGACAAAAAACAACAAATCTCCACCTTGACGATAAATTCAACAAATTTTTCAATCACCGACATTTTCTGGAGTTCCACATCATCGGCGCCTTCCAAAAATATTCAAACTTGCAGGATATTGATCAGATTCAAACAATGTTTGACCTTGATTGTTGTCACAATCTTAGTTGACATATCTGTGGGATTTTCAGTTGTAGCAATCTTCTGAAGAAGTATATTGCCTCCATCAATAATATCCCGCATAAAATGAAATCGAACGTCGATGTGCTTCGTTCATGCATGATAGATTTGGTTCTTTGCCAAATGAATAGCACTTTGACTATCACAAAACACAACAATGTGCTTCTAAACAACTCTCAAATTTTTAAGTAAACCCTGCAACCATATAACTTCCTTAAAAGCCTCTGAAACTGTCATGTACTCTGTTTGTGTTGTAGATAAGACAATGGTAGACTGTAAGGTAGACCTCCAACTCACTGGATCATTAGCAAATGTAAAAACATATCCAGTAGTTGATCGACGTTTATCCAGATCACCTGCAAAATCATAATCCACATATTCAACAACACATTGATTAATAGTAGTATTTTTCTCAAATACTATACCAACATCAATCGTATTCATAATATATCTCAAAATCCATTTCACAACTTGCCAATGTCCTTTACCTAGATCATGCATATACCTGCTCATCATACTAACAGCTTATGAAATATCAAGTCTAGTACAAACCATTGCATACATCAGACTACCAACAACACTTGCATAATGAACCTGTGACATATACTTACGTTCCTCATCTAATTTAGGAGATAGAGCCACATTAAGTTTGAAATGAGGAGCAAGAGGAGTGCTTACTGGTTTTGACTGCTTAGACATGCCAAAACTCTGTACTACCTTCTTCAAATACTATTTCCGAGACAAACTAACTTTTCCTTTCATTCTATCTCAATCTCCATGTCAAGTATCTTCTTTACTTCAGCAAGATCTTTCATCTCAAACTCTTGATTTAAATGACTTTTCAACTTGTTGATTTCTTCCCTATTCTTTGAAGCTATCAACATATCATCAACATACAAAAGTAAATATATAAAAGATCCATTTTGTAATTTGTGAAAATAAACACAATGATCATGTTTATTTCTGACGTACTTCTGACCCATCATAAATTGATGAAATCATTTGTACCATTGTCTTGAAGACTGTTTTAAACCATACAATGATTTATCCAGTTTACATGTCCAATTTTATTTTATATCAACCTGAAATCCATTTGATTGAGTCATATAGATTTCATCTTCCAAATCACCATGTAAAAATACAGTTTTTACATCGAGCTGAACTAGTTCAAGATCAAATTGTGCTACCAAAGCCAACAAAATTCGAATGGAAGAATGTTTAACAACTGGAGAAAATACCTCATTATAATCAATGTCTTCCTTCTGTGCGTAGCCCTTAACTACCAATCTAGCTTTGAAGCGAACATTATTTGCATATGGAAATCCTTCTTTCTTTACATAAACTCATTTGCAACCAATTGTTTTCTTACCCTTAGGCGGCTGGGCTAATTCCCAAGTCTGATTCCGATGAAGAAACTGCATTTCTTCATCCATCGCTCTTTTCCACTTATCTGATTCAAGGTTCCTCATTACTTCTTTGAAAGTGTAAGGAACATTATCACCCATAGCTAGAAGTGCGTAAGCCACCATATCAGTATATCGAGCAGGTTTTGAGTTTCTCGTCTTGGCCTCTGAGAAACAATTGATTCTTGTCGCTGTGAAGATTCTCGAATTGAAATCTCCTCTTCTTGTACATTATTCCCCACCGTAATTGGAGAGTTACCTTGTGTAGTCCCATTTCTCATTGGGTTTCCCAAAATTATCTCAACCTCCACCTGTTGTTGAGTACTACTGGTCTTCTCTTCAACTCGTGACTCCTTGCGTGTTGTTTTCTTCATCATCGCAAGTTCATCAAAATTCATATCCCTGCTTAAAATCAATTTTTTTTTGTCTCTAGACACCAAAGACGGTATCCTTTGACTCCTGCACTTATCCCCAAGAATATTGTTTTCTTAGCTCTTGGATCCAACTTAGATTCTTTAACATGATAATAAGTCATAGTACCAAATACATGTAAAGAATCATAATCACTAGTAGGCTTTCTAGACCATACCTCATAAGGTGTTATTTTCCCTATTGCAGATGATGGTAGAAGATTGATGATATGACACGCATATCTAACAGCCTCAGCCCAATACCTTTTGTCTAACCGAGCATTAGACAACATACATCGAACTTTCTCCAGCAAAGTCCGATTCATGCGCTCTACCACCCCATTCTGCTGTGGTGTATCTTGAACAGTGAAGTATCGAGTAATACCTTCATCCTGACATATCTTCATAAACGGGTCACTTGTGTATTCACCACCATTATTTGATCTGAGCCGTTTAATCTTTCTGCCAGTTTGAGTTTCAACTATTTTTTTCCACTTAAGGAAAATATCACGTACTTCCTTTTTATGTTTCATAGAATACACCCAAACTCTTCTGGAAAAATCATCAACAAAAGTTCAAAATAATGCATACCACCCAACAAAGCTGTTTTTGTGGGCTCCCATACATCTGTATGGATACAGTCTAAAAACCCTTCAGTTTAGTGGATTGCAATGTCAAATTTCACTCTAGTCTATTTTCCCAGAATGCAAGTTCACAAAATTCAAGTTTGCACACTTTTACACCCTTTAACAAACCTCACTTAGCTAATTGTTGTAAAGATTTTTCTCCTGCATGTACTAATCACATATGCCATAACCTAGTTGTATCTGAACCTGCATCTTTTTCAGAAACAACAGCTACTGAGCCAATAATTGTACTACCTTATAAATAATACAAGTTATTTTTCCTTATTCCTTTCATCACCACCAGCGCACCTGATTTAATCTTTAAGGTTCCATCTTTCAAAGTGATAGTGAGTCATTTAGATTCTAAGACACCTAATGAAATCAAATTCTTCTTTAGGCTTAAAACATACCTAACATCAGTCAAGATCTTAATAGTTATATCTTGACATTTTAACTATATTGATCCTATTCCAATTATTTTACAAGTACTATCATTATCCATAAAAACAACCCCACCATCTAATTCTTCAAAATTAGAAAATCATTCCCTATTGGGACACATGTGATAGGAATAACCAGAATCCAAAATCCACTCCCCAAAATAATGTGATGAAAATGTTCCAACAAGAGAAAAATCTGACTCACTTCCATCATCATTGGCTATACTCACATTAGAATGTGCTTTGCCCTTATTTTTCTACTGTAATTTAGGGCAATCTTTCTTCCAATGCCCTCTCTCACGATAAAAGGCGCATTCATCTTTAGTAGGTCTCCCACGAGATTTATTCCTCCCATGAGATTTACTTATCCTTCTAGGCATACGATTCTGAGAGCGTCCCCTTATTATTAGTGTTTCTGTTGTTTCCTTATGGACCATCTTATCATTCTTTTTGCATTCAGCACTAATCAATGTAGTACACATAGCATCATAAGTAACTTTATCTTTCTTATACAATAAAGTGGTGGTTAGATGTTCATAATCATCAGCGAGAGAATTCAGTAACAATATAGTTTTATCCTCATCTTTCATCTTTTCATCCAAATTTAACAAATAAGCCAAAATTTTATTGAAAGCATTTATGTGGTCATTAATCGAAATACTTGGTTGATACTAGAAGTGAAAAAAATTCTTTTTCAAATAGAGCCGATTTTCAAGACTCTTGGTCATAAATGTATCTTCCAATGTCTTCCACAATTTATTTGCAGTTGTCTCCCTCATAACACAATATTTCTGATTTTTAACGAGACACATAAGAATCATACCACATGCCTGACGATTGATCTTTTCCTGATCTCTGCCACCTATATCTACTGGTTTATCATCCAAAGCAATATCCAATTCTTTCTAATACAAGATGTCCATCACCTCACATTACCACATATCAAAATTATTGGTACCATCAAATTTCTCCACCTAAAATCGAGCATTAGCTATCGTTTTCAATGATGATGTCAAAGCCGAAGGGGTTGGCATTTGTGTGGACAAAGTTTCTTCTACTGCTGCACTAGTTTTTGCCATCTTCTATATATTCAATAGCAACCAACAAAACAAAATACCTAGGATGAATAGTATGTACCAATTGTGTTTACTCTGTATTATCCTATGAAATTTCACTTTGACTATGCTGACCTCTAGGGAGCGACTGAGCCATAATGGTCTCTGAGCACTCACTTAGACAAGGTCTTTCTTAGGCATCAAATGTAGAATCAAGGATCCTAACAGAGGAACACCTCCGCATCGACACTATTGAACCTATCTCTAATACCAATTATTGAGTCGGGCACCCCACTTGTGTCAAATACCAATACTACAACTATTTCTATTGAATATATAAGAAACTAAAGCAATGCATAAACTAATAATAAAACAGTAAAAAGAACAAGACATGAAATTAACAAGGTTTGGTATAGAATTACCTACGTCATCGGGCGCCGATGATCAATCCACTATTTCTTGACAAAATACAACTTTGAGGTGTGTTTTACAAATGGAAAGTTGAGCTCTTTATATAACTTCAACTTCAAGTCGAAAAAAACACTTATCTCCAATGTGGGACAAATAATACAAAAAATTCAAAACAACAACTATTCTATTAATGTGAGACAAAAAACAACAGTGCGAATAATTTTTGTACAAAAAAAAAAGTATTGATAACCATTTAGAAAATACAAGAAAATGTCGTCATTAGTGTAAAAAAAAATGTTTTAGTAGCAAAATCATTTATTGTGCATCAAAAAGTGTACTAGTAATTTATTATTAGATATGGATCAAGAATTCCCTTTTTTAGAAGAGGAGAGGGATATATTGTCCAAAAGCAATACAATTTATGGTCAAGATGAATTGGGATGATGCAAGGGGTTTTGATGCATTTTCCTTCTAGTGAACCTTTGCATATGGACGCATGATCATGAAGGAAATAAGGCATCTAGCTAGCTAAAGTTCTTTTCGGTATGCTCTTCAAGGAGGACAATCTAGCTCTTAAAGGACAAAGCTAACTAGTAGGTGAGAACATATGTCTTAAGATGATTTAGAGTGTTATTTTGGTGAGGATTATTCTTGTCCCTCTCTTAGAGTATCTTAGATAAAAATGAGCAAATTTGGAACCTTGGTGTTACACTTATTATTAAATTGTTGGGAGACACATTGGATATGCCTATCTAATTATGAAAAGATTAACCCAATTATGGGCATTGAAAGATACAACATTGCTATTTAATTGGGACATTTTTTTGAAGACCAAACACAAATATAGAAGAGTATAATAATGCTTTGTAAGATTGTCCTAATTGGATGATTATCGTCATTCCCTTGAAAAAATTATAAAGTAGACTGGGTCTACCATGTCATCCATAGACTAATCCAATAAAGTGATAATAATTCATGCACTAGAAAATATAACTAAACTACAATTATCATTCTCTTTAAAACAAAATCCATTAGTTGTCAGCATCTTATTAGTTAGTCTATTGATGACGTGGTGGATCCAGTCTACCTAATAAATTTTCCATTCCCTTACTATTTAGAAATGGCATCTAAACTTTAACCTCGAATCAAATGTCATTGATAGTGTGACAATTTAGATGAGGCTTCTCAATTTTTTTATTGAGCATTTTGATAAACATTTTTTTTAATCAATAAGGAGATAGAATGATGAGCAATATGTTTTATTGACTTTTTGAGTCTGATCCCTGTTTTAATTATGACAAACTATAACGTTTCATTTGTGTGCCAAGTATGTACAGATTTATCTTTCTAAAAGAGCACAAATGATGATGCAATATGGAAGCCCTAAAAAGCAACTAAAAGAACACATTCCATCGTGTATTCCAAGGAGCAGAGTTTAAAGACTCCGATTTTGAGTTGTAATAGTAATTAGGGCTTATTTATGCGTGCATGTCAATTGATTTAAAGTGAAACTCTACTATGACCATAGATTGACCTTAAGATTCCCAACTTAGGTGAAAACCTTTTCATACTAAAATACTAAGTTTTACAAAGGTTTTAAATGCTTTTGGAATCAAAGACTTGGCCAAATTCTCAGTTTTTGTTAAGGCCAGCCGATCCACCTGTAAGGCCCAGTCGACTGGAGTGTCCTTATGACCAAAATTGAGATTTTCATATAAGGCTAGTCGACCGGCCTCCCACTATTATATTTGGGCCAATCGATCAGCGAGGGCATATGGGCTAAAAATGTAATTTGAACATGCCTGGCAGATCGGCCACAATTATGCCTTGATTGCTCAGTCGGCCAGACTGAACAAATAAGTACTTACATGCATGCCCAGTCGATCGAATGTGAATTCCGGTGTAATCCCAAGAGGGGGAGTGAATAGATATTTAAAAAATTTAAAATTTACAATTACCCAATTACAGGTTGCTTGACAATTAGCTCAGTGTTTCACAATTTGTTAATTTAATGTGTCACTTTATCAAGCAAACAATAATGTTCAGTTACTCACAAACGAAAAAACATTTTAACTCATACACAATAAACAAGTAATTTAAGTACAAGCGAAAATTAAAAAGAGTTAAGGGAAATAGAGATGCAAAAAAAGATTTTTACAAGGTTCAGTCAACCCGGTCTATGTCCTTGCCTTAAGCAACCCATTCGAGGATTCCACTAAACCTGCTCTTTAACCAGGACGAAGCTTCCCATTACAAACCGTTGCTTACAAGAGTCGTAACTTCCTCCTTACCCGATTCACAACCTGAACTGTTAATATAACAATATAGTTACAATTTTCTGCAAAAACTCAAATGCTTCTATCAAGCTAGTGAGTACAATTTAAATCCTAATACAAACTCAAATGATATAACATGACGCTCAGTTGAGTGTATGTAATATGATCAATGAGACCTTTTGCAATAACAATGAATGATAGTTGTATAAAGTACGTAAGACAAATATGCTACAATGATCTATTCAACTATATGATCTTTATAAATAAAGAATATATATATATATATATATATATATATATATATATATATATATATATAATATGTGCTCCAAAGATCAAAAACTTAATTCAATATTTTTCAGAAAATATTTCTCAAGAATATGTATTTATGAGCTCTTAAAATTTGCAATCAAATAGTTTCTGCAATAACAAAATATCAAATCTTTGAATGAAAATATAGTTTTGAATATCTCAAAGATTTTAGCTTTAGAGAACTTTTCTCAAGTATTTTATTCAATCAATGAATATAAAATACACAATAATGATTTTTGCTCCCAAGAAATATATTAAATAAAATGAGTATGGGAGACAAGAAAATAGGTTTTGAATGCTCAAAATACTTTGATTATCAAACCTCAATACTTACGATGTTTGTAAAATATGTGCGTTAATGCCTTTTGATCAACGTAACAAATGCCCAAACTTGATGTGAATGCTTTGGAGTGCAGACACGAGATTAGCAATATGTTCAAGACTCTCAAATGTATGCAAAAAGTGATTCTCTAGGGTTGAGAGATTAGGTTTATAAGTGTTCTCGACATTTGATCAAATTCTGGCCATCTGGATCATTTAGAAATAAAGAGTTTTCGTTCATGTTAGCGCTGAGACGTTGTTCTATGCCGCGACCTTCGTCGACGAGTGTACAACACTCGTTCATGAATGAGAGACTTGTCTAAGATTTTTAAGCTCTTGGTATTTTCTTGTGGATGAGAACAAAGCGTTCGTCGCTGAGTGGCCTTTATGTGTCCATCGACGAGGCCATAGGGTTCGTCGACGAGCTACCTTATTCAGCATGAGTCAACCTAGGATAAGTGAATTTACATTTTTATATGATGCATGTATCCTAAGGCTCCATTTATATGCCATTTTGAGCTTCCCAGTATATTATGTGAGATATGTAAATACAATCAAATCTAAATACCCCTTACAATTGAAAAGCTCGAAGCTTCTTCATCCTTTCGCTCTTCTAATTCCATGGAGTGTGACAGGTTGTATATGCTTTTAATCCTTATGGCTTCCATGACTTCCTTACCATTTGTGCATGTTAAGTAATGATCATGTTCACAATCTCAATCCACAAGTAAAATACTATGTGATTTGTCATTATCAAAACAAGATTGGACTCATAGAGTCAATAATCTCCTCTTTTTTGATAATGACAAATAGACAAGCAAAAAAATTTAGGTTTAACCTAACTAGGCTCCCTCTAAGAATATGCATGATAAACAGTTTAGCAAAATAATCCAAACAATATGTAGGATAAAGACAATAAACTTTTTAGGATTCTTATCTGAACTATTTATTTTCCTTTTGTCTTGAATAATTAATTTTTATTTTTCCTTTTGTCCAAATATTACTGTGAAATATTTCTCCCCCTTTGTGTCAAAATTTTATCAAAATTTTACCGCGGGATATTTCACCACCTTTGAACAAAATTTTACTGCGGGATATTTCTCCCCCTTTTGACATCAACAAAAAGGTAGACATAAATTTACAAAGTTAAATATTTCTTCCCTTTTTAAAAAAATGATCTCTCCCCCTATGTTAAACAATTTATCTCTCCCCCTTTCTAAAAGTATATTTGTTGTGTTAAACCAAATTTCATATTGAACATACACAACATTTCAATCGACAATGATATAGGTAAGCAATTCAATTCATTAAAGTAAAAAAAAAATCATGTGTGCATCAACACGTATCATATAGCCATAAAAAAAATGACATAGTCATTATTGAATTTTAATTTACGTTGCTCCCCCTTAATTAGGTATTCTAATGTATCTCTAAGCAACTTTTCGACTATGCATCAAGCTTAACTCACGTCTAATTTGAATAAACCTCTCGTCTGTAAGTGGTTTTATGAATATGTCTGACCATTGTTCATCTGTGCACACAAACTCAAGTTCCACATCACCCTTTTGCACATGGTCACGAAGGAAATAATGTCTAATTTCTATGTGCTTAGTTCATGAATGTGATATAGGATTTTTTGAGATGTTTATTACACTCGTAGTGTCACACTTTATAGGAATAGTTTCATAGTGCAATCTATAGTCCAATAGTTGTTGCTTCATATATAGCGTTTGAGCACAAAAACTTTCAGCCGCTATGTATTCAGCCTCGGCTGTAGACAATGCAACTGAATTCTGTTTCTTGGAAAACCAAGAAACTAAGGATTGCCCTAAAAAGTGATAAGTTTGTCTAATGCTTTTTCTATCTACTTTGCTACTGGCAAAGTCAGTATCAGAATAATTGACAATCTCAAGAGATGTGTACTTAGGATACCATAAACCAAGTTCAATAGTTCCAATAAGGTATCTAAGTATCCTTTTAACAGCTAATAGATGTGATTCTTTAGGAGCAGCCTGAAATCTTACACACAAGCATATGCTAAACATAATATCAGACTTAGTAGCAATCAGATATAACAGGCTACTTATCATTCCACGGTATAGCTTAACATCTACTGGTATACCTTGCTTATCTTTGTCCAATTTTGTGGAAGAACTCATAGGTGTTCCTAAAATTTTACCATTTTCCATGTTAAACTTTTTGAGCAGATTTCTAATGTATTTAGATTGGTTTATGAAAATTTCATATTTTGTCTGTTTGATTTAAGGTCCTAGAAAGAAGTTAAGTTCACCCATCATGCTCATTTCAAATTCACTTTGCATGTAGCTGACAAACTCATTACACAACTCTTCGTTGGTTGCTCCAAAAATGATATAATCTACGTATATTTGTACAAGGAGCAAATTTTCATTTTTAGTCTTTATAAAGAGTGTTGTGTCAATCTTCTCTCTAGTAAATCCATTATCTAGAAAAAAACCACTAAGTCTTTCATACCAAGCTCTAGGAGCTTGCTTTAATTCATACAAGGCTTTAGTCAATTTATAAATATAATTTGGAAATTCGTGGTTTTCAAATCATGGGGGTTGTTCAACATAAACTTCCTCATTAATATAACCATTTAGAAATGCAGTTTTGACGTCCATTTTATATGATTTAAAATTCTTAAAGGTAGCATATGCCAATAACATCCTAATGACTTCCATTCCAGCTAGAGGAGCAAATGTTTCCTCAAAATTTATTTCTCCCTCCTGATTATATCCTTGAGCTACTAGTCTGACGTTATTTCTGACTACTATTTCATTTTCATATTTCTTGTTCTTGCAGATCCATTTTGTTCCAATAATAGTATGATTATCAGGTCTCGAAACTAATGTCCAAACTTTATTTCTCTTAAATTGATTTTATTCTTTTTGCATAGATATCACCCATAATTTGTCCTCAATTGCTTCACTCACATTCTTAGGTTCTTCTTGTGATAAGAATGCAAGGTAGCTAACCAAATTTCTAAGTGATGATCGTGTAGCTACTCCACGTGAAGGTTCACCTATAATTTGATCTATAAGGTGATTCTTTACATATTTCCATTCCTTAGGTAGCCCATTAACCTCTCTTTCTACTTGATTATCTTCAGAAGATGTTTTCTAAACTTCATTTCTCTTATCTAAATTATTTTTAATAGATAATTTTTCAAATTCCTTGTTTATCTCAATTTCACCCCCATCGGTCTTTTTGGAGAAAGGATTCGACTCATCGTACTACATGGATGGATTAAATTATAGTCAACGTTCTTTTGTTATATATTTTACATGCTTTACTATCTAAGGCATATCCTAAAAAGATACCTTCATCATATTTCACATCAAATTTTCCTAAATGTTCATTATCTCTAAGTACAAAGCATTTGCAGCCAAAGACATGAAAATATGAAATGTTTGATCTATGACCATTTCATAATTCATAAGGAGTCTTATTTAGAGATGGTCTAATTAGAACTCTATTTAGTACATAGTAGGCAGTGTTCACTGCCTCAACCCAAAAGTACTTAGGTAGCTTATGTTCGTTAAGCATAATTCTAGTCATTTCCTGTAAGGATCTATTCTTCCTCTCAACTACTCTATTTTTTGTTGTGGAGTCCTAAGTACTGAGAAATCATGAGATATTCCCAGTGAGTCACAGTATTCTTCCATACCTTTGTTTTGAAATTCTCTACCCCTATCACTCCGGATTTTTGTATTTGTATATCCCTTTTCATTTTGAATTTTCTTGCATAATTTAATAAATTGATCACATGCTTTATCTTTGTAACCTAAATGTAGTACCCATATAAATCTAGAATAATCATCAACGATAACAAAAGTGTATGATTTTTCTCCTAAACTCTAAATTAGGTTTGAACCAAATAAATCTAAGTGTAACATTTGAAGTGGCCTAGTAATAGAGATTACTTTCTTCTTCTTAAAACTAGATCTTGCTTGTTTTCCTAATTGACATGCATCACAGATTTTTTCTTTCATGAATTTTGTCTTAGACAATCCCTTAACTAACGCTCCTTTAACTAGTTTAGATAATAAATCCATGTTTGCGTGTCCTAGTCTCCTATGCCAAATCCAGCTAACCACATTTATAGCAGAGAAACATGTCACATGTTGAGAAGCAAGATTATCAAAGCTAGTGGTATACACATTTTCGTGACGGTCAATAGTAAACAAAATTTTGTTATCAGTTTTATACTCAACAATGCATTTGTCATGTTTAAAAGAAACTCTATAATCTTTATTACACAATTGACTTATACTTAATGGGTTATCTTTTAAACCATCAACCAGTAACACATCATTTATAATGAGTGATGGATCTTTACCAACTTTACCTACTTTTATGATCTTGCTTTTTGCGTTGTCCCCAAACGTGACAAATCCTTTGTCCTTTGGTGTGATGGACGCGAATTTAGCTTTATCTTCAGTCATATGTCGTGAACATCCGTTGTCCAAATACCATTTGTCCTTTGAGGAGGATGATCTAAAGCATACATGCAATAAACATTTAAGTAACTATTTTTGGTACCCATTTTTTCTTGGGACGATGGGGGTTAGTGCTTGAATTTCCTTTAACTTTTCATACCTTTTTAATTTTAACATCTTTTTTCTTGGAAGGACAATCAAACATTATGTGACCTATCCTTTTACATAGCATGTAGTATATTTATAGGAGTCTTTTGATGGAATATAAGCTTTTGATTTTCTTACAAAATAACCCATGTAAAGATATTTTTGTTTCAAATTTTCCTTTCCATTAAAATCAAGTCCTTCTTTATCTAGGCAATTTCTTTGTGCCCCAAGAAGTCTTTCAAAATTACTTTGGCCTTCTGTGAACTTATGGATAATTTTAGAGTTGTCTTTTAAATTTCTTTCCAATTCCACAATTTTTAAATCATTTTCTTTTATCACAGATGTATGAGACTCATTCTGTTTTTCAATAAGCTTTGATAGTTCTTTTACTTTACATTTCAAATCAGAAATTTTCTTAATTTTCTTCTCAAGCATTTTAAGAGTGTACAAATATTCCTATTGCAATTCCTTATAAGAAAGCATGCTATTTTCATTTTCAGAATCACTGGAATAATAAGATGATGCTGAGAAAGATGATTGTACCTCAAGATCAGCATGTGTCATTAGACACAGATTGACAACTTGATCATCACTGGAATCAGTGTCTGAACTACCAGTGTTGTGCGTGTCCCAACCGACTTTTAGTGACTTCTTCTTTTTCTTGAAGACTTTCTTTCATTTAGGGCAGTTAGGCTTGATGTGTCCAACCTCTCTGCAATTGTGGCAAGTTGGTGGATCATCCCTCTGTTTCCTCTTGTTTGACTCTCCTTAACAGCTTTACAAGCCATCACTCTATTAAACTCATTTACATCTAGTGCACAGTATAGAAGGTTTATTGCAGTAGCATTTATTTAAACTGATTTCTAATCATTATCTATAAACTTATCTTCAATTTTAGGTACATTTTCTTTATCTACTATTTTCATAGGAACGTGATTTCCTTTGGAGACTAATCCCCACACTTTCCAATTGGCATTTAGAAGATATATACTCATCCTTTGTTTCCAATAGGTGTAATTTACACCGCAAAAAAATGGTGATCAAGTGGATGAGTGTCCCTCACTGAATGAGGTTATACCGATGTGTGTTATTGTGATCTTTTACAAAAATAACGGTTAAGTCTATGTAATCTCGCTCTGAACCAAATGTGAATTTCGGTGTAATCCCAAGAGAGGGGTAAATTGGGTATTTTAAAAAGTTAAATCCTTAAGCCTAAATTTTGAAAACTTAAAATTACCTAATTACAGGTTGCTTGACAATTAGCTCAGTGTTTCACAATTTATTAATTTAATGTGTCACTTTATCAAGCAAACAATAATGTCTGGTTACTCACAAATGAAACAACCTTTTAACTTATACACAATAAACAAGTAATTTAAGTGCAAGCGAAAATTAAAAAGAGTTAAGGGAAAGAGAGATGCAAACATATATTTTTACAAGGTTTAGCTAACTCGGCCTACGTCCTCGTCTTGAGCAACTCACTAAAAGATTCCACTAAACCCACTCTTTAACTGGGATGAACCTTCCCGTTATAAACCGCTACTTACAAGAGGCGTAACTTCCTCCTCACCACGGTTCACAACCCGAACCATTAATATAATAATATAGTTACAATTTTCTGCAAAAGCTTAAATGCTTCTACACAGCTAGTGAGAACAATTTAAATCTTAATACAAACTCATATGATATAACATAAAACTCAGTTGAGTGTATGTAATATGATCAAGGAGACCTTTTGCAATAACGATGAATGGTGGTCATTGTATAAAGTATGTAAGACAAATACGCTCCAATGATCTATTCAACTATATAATCTTTATAAATGAAGAATATATATATATATATATATATATATATATATATATATATATATATATATAATATGTGCTCCAAAGGTCAAAAACTTTATTCAATATTTTTTAGAAAATATTTGTCAAGAATATGTATTTAAGAGCTCTTAGAATTTGCAATTGAATGGTTTTTGCAATAACAAAATATCAAATATTTGAATGAAAATATAGCTTTGAATATCTAAAAGATTTTAGTTTTAGAGAACTTTTCTCAAGTATTTTATTCAGTCAATGAATATATAATACACAATAATGATTTTTGTTCCCAAAAAATATATTAAATAAAATGAGTATGGGAGACAAGAAAATAGGTTTTGAATGCTCAAAATACTTTGATTATCAAACGTCAATACCCACGATGTTTGCAAAATATGTGTGTTAACGCCTTTTGATCAACGTAACAAATGTCGAAACTTGATGTGAATGCTTTGGAGTGCAGACACGAGATTAGCAATATGTTCAAGGCTCTCAAAAGTATGCAAAAAGTAATTCTCCAGGGTTTAGAGATTAGGTTTATGAGTGTTCTCAGCATTTGATCAAATTCTGGCCATTCGATCATTTGCAAATAGAGAGTTTTCGTCCGTGTCCGCGCTAAGACGCTGTTCTGCGTCGCAACCTTCGTCGATGAGTGGATACATTCGTCGACGAGTGTACAACACTCGTTCGTCGAAGTGAACATGAGTTCGTCAACGAAAGACCTGTCTGAGGATTTTGAGCTCTTGGTATTTTCTCGTCGACGATAACAAATCATTCGTTGCCAAGTGGCCTTCATGCATTCGTCAACGAGGCCATAATGTTCATCGATGAGCTGCCTTATTTAGCCTGAGACAAGCTAGGATAAGTGAATGTACATTTTTATATAATGCATGTATCCTAATGTCCATCTATATGCCATTTTGAGCTTTCAAGTATTTCATGTGCGATATGTAAATATAATCAAATCTAAATACCCATTACAATTGAAAAACTCAAAACTTCTTCATCCTTTCGCTCTTCTAATTCCATGGAGTGTGTCATTTTGTATATGCTTTTAATCCTCATGACTTCCATGACTTCTTTACCATTTGTGCATTTTAAGTAATGATCATGTTCACAATCTCAATGCATAGGTAATATACCATGTGATTTGTCATTATCAAAACAAGATTGGACTCATAGAGTCAACAACAGGCAATGTTCATCCGGTCGACCGGATATTGAAGCCCGGTAGACCGTTTTTCGTGAATTAGGAAATCGCCTTAGGGTCGGTTTATCGGACGTCAAGGTTAGTTGACCAAACCTCTCGGGTTTAGCCAATTTAAGCTCCAAAACGATCAGAAAATTGAAATTATATTAGTATTTTATTGCCCAACGGTCAAATAACGACCATATTCTAAAAATGTCTATAAATACTTGGTCAAACCTCTTTTAAAATGTTAGAAAAACTCATTTAAAGTTATATTGTTCATTCTTTGGTTTCATTACATATTTTCTACTCCATTTCAAAGATCAAATCCATTTTCCCACTCTTTATTTTGAAAAATATTTTTTTTCGAAAAATCTTCGGGTTTATACAAGTTGGCTTTGAGCATTTATTAAAGTTATATATCTTTCTTGAAAAGTGTAGCGCCCCTGTTGGCTTTTTGAATCCAATCTCTGTTTTGATGCTGACAAACACAAGTGTTTCTTATGTCTATGTTTAAGTGCTGAACAAGTATAATTCAGGTCACACATAAGATCAAAAGAACGTGGAAGCCAAGACAGGACTTAAAGCTCAAATTTGGCGTATTCCATGATGTCAAAGAGTACATGAGAAGAAGAAGACATAATATTTCTTTTGTAATAACATTTATTTTTATTATTTGATCTGTAATAACGCATGCATCTGTATGATATGGTTATTTGCTCAGACAAGATCATTGATTGACCATAGAGAGCCATAGGACTGTAGACTGACTTATCTTAAAGAACATCTCAGAAGCATGCTAAATTAAAATCCACTTCCAAATGAACAAAAGCATCCTTTCTTAGTATAAAATTCTTAATGCTTAATCCATGCTTGAATGTACAAATCTTAAGTTAAGCATACATTCTCCATTGCATAAGCTTGTGGTTTAGGGAATTCATCTCACACTATATGTCATTTAATCCTAAACCCATCCTTGAACTTAAAATCCTTGAACAAGTAACAGTCATTACTCTAGGCTATAAGCACTAATGATCATAAATTTCTATTATATTAAGTGCTTATTGCAAGACATTCTTCTTAGCCAAATTAGAGGCATCCTTGAAGGGATTCAAACTGTTCATCAAATTATAATATAATCCCTATGTGCTTAATTCATTAATTTCTCTAACTTTTGGCTCATTTCCTTCACAGGATATCTTCACCAAACCATGATCACATTCGGTAAAGATTTTACCTATTCACTAGTGCGTATCCTTGCTCTTGATTGTGATCATATCTAAAAGATACCTTCTATTCTCCAAAGAGCATTGTTCACAATATTCACATCTCCTATATGCTCTTTGCCCAAGCCTGGACATGATTACCATCACGAAAATATTTTGAAAAATGTCCTGCTTTCTCCAAAATACTCTTCTAAACTTAATGAAAATTTTATTTTTTAAGAGTATTTATCCAAATTCCCTTCTCAAAGCTCTCAAACGTTAAATCAAATCATTTAGAGCTTTACATCGTTAGCGTAGTGTCAATGGCTAAAGTGATTGCCTAGGTCTCAATCTACATGAAGAAACATATTTCAAGCAAACCTATGCATGAACAATAAAATCCAAAACCATTTGAACTTGAGCCTCTTACGAGTTGAAATTCATAAGAAAGGAAGCAAACATAGGCTTATCACCTTAACGAATATTTATTGTGACTTTTTGGTCCAATAAGCCTAAAACATTCATCGCCAAGCTAAAACCATCGAAAATCTTAAAAAATCTTGGCTAATGGAATTAGAAAATTATGAAAAAGGTGTAAAAGGATTAGTGCATAACTCAAGGGGAGCATTACACTTTCATGATTATACAAATTAAATTATCTTATTATCTCATAACATTCATGCCCATATGCCTTAATGAATAAAAATACTGCACTGAACTCAAAATTATGCTATGTTCTCTACTATTTATATTCCTTGATGGATATATTTTATATTTATGAATTTTTTATTAAACTACTGAATTGCATGCTTAAACTAGAATGTCTCCTGTATGGCGGATGCAATGATGCTTAAACTGAATTATATATTACTTGCTTGAATCTATTAGGTACAGGTTTTATGGGAAAATATCCAAATTACAGACGGCATGTTGCTGAAATTTTGAAATTTTTTTCCCAAAATAAAACCATGTACAAAGATGATTATGATAAAATATTTTTGAAAGGATAAGTGAAAATCAATTGAATAATTAAATTTCATCCTCACATAATCATCGAACTGTTTAGGGGAGCCAAACTTCACCCCTATAGGAAGATCATAAAGGACTCATATGCATAAATTCGCTTTTTGAATATTGAAGCTCTTCAGAAAACCCGAACATCATGTCTAGCTCTTAAAGTTATATGATTAGATATGCAGTGTTCTTAGGGTTATGAACACCAAATCATGTCTTAATATACATATTCTGATGCATCTATAGTCTATAAGGAGACTATATTGGGCTGGTGATAAAGATAGTATTAATTCATATCCAATATAGTTGCTCCTTTGGAAAAGGCTTATACTACTATGCATAATGAAATAAATCTCTAACTAGTATAAACAATTTATTGCATCTAAACTAGAATTCCAATTGAAAGGGGGAGCAACTAAACTAAATTTCTTATCATGTTATGCTCACCAATAGTTCTTGCTTAGATCTAAATTGAATTTTATGTGGGAGGTGCTTAAATATGATAATTTTATTAAAAATCTTATTTTGAATTATATTGCTTAGCCACAGGTTCCTCGGTTTTGCCATATGATCTTGATTTAAATTGTATCCTTAGGACTTATATGGTTGTATTCTTCTGGTCATATTTTGCTCTGTGCTTTAACACCTACCAGGAAAATGTTTGCTTGTATGATCTTTAAATTTTTTTTTTCAGCAAACACGTCCCCTGTACCTCTTGATAACATCATTAGAGGAAATAATTTTTATTTTTTGTTGTTGTTTTATGGCAAGATATATTTTCAAAACTAAAATTCATCATCTCTTGCCTTATATATATGTTTTTGAACTAAATAGCCGGTTCATTCGTTTATACATAAAAATGCATGTTAACTTGTTAGACCAATTTTATGCACAAACCTACACCTGCTATCATATGTCGTATGTTTTAAAACTCAAATCTCTTATTCATCTTTTAATGACCATGATTATCATGTGATATGGTTAAAATTGAAATGATTTTTGAATACTTCTGGTCTGACCATGATTATCATGTGTTTTAATCTTTTAATGACCAGTTATACTGTTTTGTGTGCTAAATTGCCATATATATATATATATATATATATTTTAAAACAGTTATATTTTTTTATGCCCAAATTCTTTTTAAGTGGGGAAGCTATTTTAAGCTAAAAGTTTGTTAAGAAATGCCTAGATTTCATATTAGAAAAGGGGAGAATTTTTTTGAGCTTAAATGCCTAAAAGGGGGAGTATTTTCAAAAAGGGGAGTTCATTTTTAAGCTAAATTTTTTTAATGCTCAAATGGTTTTTATAGCATAGCCCTTTTGCTGATGCCAAAAGGGAGAGAAACTTGTTGAGCAAAATGATAAAATTTCTGAGCTATATATTGTATGCCACATGTATGCGCTTAATTGTCAAAACTAAATGCATACTATTTGAAATGTCTTCTTTTGTAAATATGTTTGATCTATATTATTTATTTTCAAGTTATGCATATTCTGGGGGGGAGCCTTTCAAGCTTTTCCCATTTTACTCATGCATGTTTATCATCATCAAAAAGAGAGAAATTGTTGACTTTTTGAGTCTAATATCTGTTTTGATGCTGACGAAACACAAGGATCTTATGTGTGTATTTAGTTTGTGAACATGTTTACAATACGGCACACACATGAGGTACAGAAGAAATAGAAGCCTAAAGAATACAAAGAACACATTCGCTTGGCGAATTCCATAAAGAACTAGAAGAACAAAAGAAGATTGAAAACATTATTTGTTTTAAATTGTATATGTATTTAGTTTATGGTCTATAATAATTGCATGACATGCATGATATGAATGATAAGCTTAAAGACCATAGACTAACCTTAGGTCCCCAAACACCTCATGAAAAATTCCTTCAGCTAAAATGACATACTTATACAAACAAGGATTAAACGTATTAGGTCAAAGTTCGGCTTACCTTGATTTTTCAAGGGGCTTGGTTGACCAACCCATGAGATTATAAATGCATCGATCGAACGAACAGGTCAGAATTCAAAATGTGTACCATGCCTCAACCGACCAACCATAGATAGATTGAACATATTGCTCACGGTCGACTGACCAAGAAATTGAGACTTCTTCACCCACCTCAGGCGACCGTTCCTTTAGGTCAAAATGACCACGGTCGGCCAAACTTCAAAGTTTGGCAAACCGAACCCCTCACTGGGTGACCGAAACCACGTAACCTTGGGAAATCGCTTGGCTCAGCCGACCAGTCATTGGCCACGGTCGACCAAACTGAAAATTTGTCTGTGCGCCATTGTGAGTGTTCGGACGACCAACCCTAGGCATCAGGCGACCGAACCTCTCAGTTTGCTATGTTTTTACCGTGGTAATTAGGGTTAATTTTTCATTAAACAAATTCTAAAATCCCTAATATGTCATTAACAGTCATTTTCTTACCACACTCTCTATATACCCCCTCATAACTCATAATTAGCAAGATGATTAGTCAGAAAATTCTTTCAATTTTTTATATCCTATTTTCATCTTCCAAAACTTATTTTTCATCCTTTCTTTATTATCACTTTGAAAAATTAATTTTTAAGAGAGTGTTTTATTCATCTTGGGCATTCTAGTTTAGTTTTTACTCTCGTCTTGCATTCATTTTTCAAATCTTATTCTTGAGAGTAAATCCGAAGGTTCTCCCACATATTTCATTTGACAAATATTTTTGGGAGTAAATATTCTTTGCTTGTGAATCTTGCACATCCATTGCAAGATTCAAAGGCTCATTTTATTGTGTTTGCAAAAATAATTTTTTAGCCATAACCCTAACCTCTCCTACACTTTATTTTGAAAAATATTTTTGGAGAAAAGATTTCATTGGGTTTGCATCTTTGAAGTGCTTTATCATATACATCTAACTCAAAGATTGCATAAGTTATTTTGACAAAATCACATTCTCACATTGAACTTGTATTTCATATCATACGTGAGTGTATATTGTACTTAGTGGGGTACATATTTGCTTAGTGTAAGAAGCATCTTTATTTTACACAAATATTTGATATTGGTTGTATTCCCGACGCGTGGTCGGAAGAGGGAGCCTTGCCCTATGAAAAGTCCCAAACTTGCTCAGACCTGGTTAAGAGAGCACCAGATTGGTTCAGACCCAGTTAGGAGAACTAGGTGCACCAGTCTATAAGGTGTTGTAAACGGTGTCGCTTCACCCGTAAGCGAGCAACGAGTAGAATCCTTTTTCTTGTGCTTGAGGTGGGGTCATAAGCAATATTGGTTGAACCCCGATAACATATCTTGTGCATACTTTTAATTTCCGCACTTTATTTACTGCACATGTATATTATTATTTATTGCTCTAATTGATTTATATACTGAGTTTGTTTTATATGTTTAAATATCTGCTTAGTAGAATATTTGTGATATTGGAAAATACTTAGACAGACCCTAGGTTGCGATATATTGCTTGGGATTTGAACTTAACCTAGGAAAAGTTTTAAAATTCCAATTCATCCCCTCCCCCTCTTGGGTATACACCAAAGTCAACATAATACGTTTAAATAGTGCACTAGGGTTTCAAAAATTTTCCTTTGAATTTTCTCTCAATTTGGAAACCAATCACGGAAGATTTGGAAACAAGATCAGTGTTGTCAAACATTTAAACATAAGTATCAGTTGCCTGTCCTCGAGGGGTTAGTCGCATGTGCTTTTAAAATTAGCGCATTCTAAAAGTCAGAATGGTGTTAGTCATCTGTGCCTATTCTGTTTGTATATTTTCAAACATAGAAGCACCACACTCGCCTGATGACTTAACATCAGTTGCCTGTCCTTTTAGCCAAACTTGTTTTTCAATATTTTTGGTTCCAAACTTAATTCATATATTAGAAAACTTAATTTGGACTATAGAAACCATTTTCCATGAATAAAACCAGGTATCTAAGTCCAATGACATATCCTAAGAGCTTCAATAAATCAATATTGAGTTTTGAAGTACTTACATGAGACTTCCATTTGAGTATTCTATCTAAGTGCGTAAGTCTTCATGTTGTGAAGCTTCCAATATGTCTACTGAACTTTGTGCACTACTTCAACGAGCTTCATGCCTCACATGACTAGAACTTTCATGTTTATCATGTCTCATAACCTTAAGTGTGATTATCCATTCAAGCTCTTCAAGCATATCCACTTGAAACCTTAAGATCACTTAAATCCTGAAACTCAAACTTGCATAACCAAGTTAAGTAACCTTGATTTGTTAACCATCGAAATGAGATTAAGCCTTGTTAGGCAAACAGTAGCCAATAAGGCTAGCAGGTTCTATGGAATTGCCACTAATATTTTATTTACTTCGGTGTAGTTAAGTTCAACTAAAATGTCAAGCTCCTTCGATTTGCAACCTTCACATCAAACTTTTCCCATCACTCTATAGGAAGTTTAGTGTCTATAAAATTATTAGTGCTCTCTATATCAATTAAGATAGTAATAGGTTGGCATTTTAAGAAGCCACTAATTTTCATTGTTTAATGATTAGCATAACCAACTAAAGCATGTATTGAAGAAGTGGTAGATTCTAACCATGCAATGGAAATTATAGCAAACATAGTTTGTAGCCAATGTACTTTGACCTCACACCGAATGTTAAGTAGGAACCTCCAATAAAAGTACCAGTAGGAACCTTCAATAAAAGTACCAATGAGTTTGTTTTAATTCCAATCTTTAGTCTTGTTTGATAGTAGCTAAAATTGTGCCTTATACTCCGAGACAGTGATAGTTTGGTGTATTTTAGCCAGCTCTCTATTGATATTCTCATATCCAATGGGCCCTAATCAGACAAATAATCCAGAAAAAAAAAAATTGCATATGAAGCCATTCCATAATGAGCTTCAAACCAATCATACCATTGAACAACTCTAGACGTTTCTAGAGTGCGATGAAAACAAAAGTATTTTTCGGCCCTGCAAACCTAACAAGTAGGATCATAACTGTTCCACCGAGGAAATTCCACCTTTATTTTAAGCACTCAGGTGTCTAATTCAGGCATACGAGGTCCAAACTGAGTAGGGTCAGTCCCAACATGTCCGTCACATTGAGCTAGACATGCTGAAGTTAACAATACCAGAAAACTCCTCCCCAATTAAAAATTATGCACTTAGAGCAAACTTAGTAAACTTAACTCATTTTAAGCATCCAGGTGTCCAATTCAAGCATACAAGGTCCAAACTCAGTAGGGTCAGTCCCGACACGTCCATCATATTGAGCTAGACGTGTTAGAGCTGATGGTGCCCAAAAAATCGTCCTTGGGAGCTTTTTCCTTACTTAGAAGGAAAGATGGAATAAAAAGACAAAAAACAAAAAAAAAAAAACTTAATAAACTTAATTCATTTTAAGCACCCATGTGTCCAATTCGGGCATACGAGGTTCAGATTGAGTGGGGTTAGTCCCGACATGTCCGTCACATTGAGTTGGACGTGCCAGAACTGACAGTGCCCAAAAATTCCTCTCTGATTGCAAATTATACGCTTAGAGGCGAACTTAGTAAACTTAGTTTATTTTAAGCACCCACATGTCCAATTTGAGCATGGGAAGTCCAAACTAAATAGGGTCAGTCCCAACACGTCCATGACATTGAGCTCGACATATTGGAGCTGACGGTGCAAAAAAATTCGTCCTTGATTAAAAATTATGCACTTAGAGACAAACATAGTAAACTTAGTTCATTTTAAGCACTCATGTGTCCAATTTGGGCATACAAGATCCAAACTGAATCAGGTCAGTCTTGACACGTTTGTCATATTGGCCTGGACGTGTCGAAGCTAAAGGTGCCCAAAAACTCATCATCGATTGAAAATTATGCGCTTAGAGGCGAATTTAGTAAACTTAGTTCATTTTAAGCACTCAAGTGTCTAATTTGGACATACGAGGTCCAAATGTAATGGGGTAAACCCTGACACGTCCATGACATTGAGCTCGACGTGTCGGAGTTGACGATGCCAAAAAATTCATCCTCGATTGAAAATTATGCGCTTAGAGGTGAACTTAACAAACTTAGTTCATTTTAAACACCCCAAGTGTCTAATTCGGACATACGTGGTCCAAACTGAGTAAGGTAGGTCTTGACACATCCACCACATTGACCTGGACATGCCAGAACTCACGGTGCCAAAAAACTCATCCTCTATTAAATTATGCGCTTAGAGGTGAACTTAGTAAATTTAGTCCATTTTAAACACCTAGGTGTCCAATTCGGGCATACAAGATTCAAACTGAACGAGGTTAGTCCCGACATGTCCGTGACATTAAGCTCGACGTGTTAGAGCAAACGGTGCCCAAAAATTCATCCCCAATTGAAAATTATGTGATTAGAGACGAACTTAGTAAACTTAGTTCATTTTAAGCACACATGTGTCCAATTTGGTCATGCAAGGTCTAAATTGAATGGGGTTAGTCCTAACACATCCGTCACATTGACCTAGACGTGCCGGAGTTTACAGTGTCCAAAAACTCCACCCCAAGAGCTTTTTTCCCACTTAGAAGTAAAGTTAGAATACAAAAAAACTTAGTAAACTTAATTCATTTTAAACACCTCGGTATCCAATTCGGGCATACGATGTCCAAACTGAATGGGGTCACTCCCGACACGCCCGTCACATTGAGATGGACGTGTCGGAGCTGATGGTGCCCAAAAACTCATCGCCGATTGAAAATTATGCGCTTAGAAGTGAACTTAGTAAATTTAATTCATTTTAAGCACCTAGGTATCCAATTCGGGCATATGCGGTCCAAACTTAGTGGGGTCAGTCCTAACACGTCCGTCACGTTGACCTGGACGTGCCAGAGTTGACTGTGTTTCAAAATTCTATTCAGGAGCTTTTTTCCCACTTAGAAACAAATTTAGAATATAAACAAACTTAACAAACTAAGTGGATTTTAGGACTCACGTGTCCAAGTCGAGCATACGAGGTCCAAACTGAGTGGAGTGAATTCCGACTGATCAAACTTAGTTATTTACAATCATATCATTTTTGTTAACTATGTCCGAATGTCCAATAATTTTTCTATCAAATTATTTTTAATTATAGTATACATATATGTTCAAAATTTGTATACTAATTTTTTATATAATTATTACTTTGTAGGATTTGTGGCTGTCACAACACTATGACAATGCCAAGCATGTCGGATGCACACAACTTTTTACTTTTCTTGTATCCTTTGTTATTTGAACAAAATTAATTTTTGTATTTTAATTTGAATTTGTATTTGTATGTATTTGAATTTTGATCAAATTGTATTTTAATTTTAAATAATTTATGAATGTTTTTGTAATTCTGATTTAATTTTATGTATGCTAAAATGTAATTATAGGTTTTTATAGGAATTAATGAATGAAAAAAAAATTAATTATTTAAAAGTATTAGTAACAATTTGAAACCATCACTAATAACAACACGACAAAGTATTAGTGACGATTTTAAAATTGTCACTAATAGTCCATTATTAGTGACAGTTTGGGAACCATCACTAAAGCCAAGTATTTCTAACAGTTTTTCAAATCGTCACTTATAATCCATTATTAGTAATGGTTGTCAAACTGTCACTAACAGCTGATCTCGTGAGCATTAAATACAGTTAAACAACCGTCACTAATAATGGACTACTAGTAACGGTTTGAAAACCGTTACTAATGCTTGGGCTTTAGTGATGATTTTGAACCGAAAATATATAGAATTTATAATTACGGTCTTAGGCTTTTAGTGACGGTTTCATTCCGTCACGAAAACTCATTATTAGTGATGGTTTCCATAATTCATCACTAATAAGTATTAGTTACCGCAGATCTAACGACAAATTTCGAATCGTCACTAATATTGATTAAACCATCACTAATAAGTATTAGTGATAATTTTGTATTATTAGTGACTATTTAAAACTGTCAGTAATAACCTTGTTCTTTTGTAGTGTGGCTGTACAACCTACCCTTTATTCATGGCAGTGAGCATTTCCATTAATTTGTTCATCTGATCTTTGATTTCTTAGACATCTTGTCTGACTTCTTCATGGCTTTTCTTAAGTCCCAACATTTGGATTTCTATATGTTCCCCTATAATTTTGACTTTTCACCAAGTATTATAAGGATGCAAGAAAGCTGAATGTTGAAACCCCAAAATTCCAATTAAACTCAGTTGTCTCCCTAACACCATAACTCTGACACATAGATTCTGCAGGCTGTGAGTAGATTCTCACTGGCAATGCTTATGGTGGAAATGTATGTATGACTATGCATGAAATGCATAAATGCTTATGAATGCAATGCAACCTAAAACAACCACTTTGCCAAAATTCTTAAAGAAAATCCTAACACACTACATATTTTCATTCCATTAAGTTTGAGAAAAATACAAAATGGATACAAAAGGAAAGATCATTCTTTTTTTTTTTTTTTTATGACTAATTTCATTACAGTGGTAAAACAAAAAAATGACCCCATATGCTTAATGGAAACATCCAAACCAACCCAGCTCTTGGTGTAAATTATGTATAATTTGTGCAATTTCAAGATCAAACTGTCTGGGATACACTTTGTGCTCAACCTGCTTCATTTTCTTAGCTATGGTTCTTGCCCTGTTAGCAGCTCACTGGGCTTGAAAGGTCATTTCAAATTTTTGGTGATCTAATGCCCGAAAGTTGGTCTCCTAATATCTTGCTTTTGTACATAAGACACTACTTCTTCATATTTGACTTGCAACCCTTTATACTCAATGTCCTAACTTTGCACTCAGGCTTCAAGTTACTATAGGACTTGGAATTTTTCCTCATTCTTAGTCTCAAAGGTTTTCAATAGTTCCTTACTTAGCTTGCCTTTTGCTTGAAGTTCCTTTCACTTCTTTCTCAAGGCTATCTTTTCTTCCTTAACTTGTAGGTACATTTCTTTCTTCTATTTAACATTTAGTTGGCACCTCAAGATTATCCCATGCTCTTTTTGCTTCATCTGTCGAGCATTCAATTTGACTCTGATGGCTCTTCCGTTAGCTAAGCAAAGTTTTCCCTGCAAATTTACCTTTTTCTATAGTCATATTATTTCTTGAGCTTCCCTTCCCTTATGAAATTAAGGCGAGATCATGCCAACCAAAGACTCTATCTAAGTCGTGGGGAGGTACCTGAGGACACAATGATTGGAAATTCATGACCTAAGGATTAACCTAGTTAATGCACCAACCTGACCATATTGCCCTCAACTCCTTCAAAAAATTTGATCGAGTGTCAACTTTAATTCGAATTGGCAACACCACATCAATTCCTTCAGTTAGATTGTCTTCCTGTTGACTTTGCTAGCCTTCTGAATATCGTTGCAACTCCATTTGCTTTTCCTTGTACACCACTACTGAGCCATCCAGGGGATAATTTGAGGTTAATCCATAATTTTGGCAAAGTAATGTGTATGCCTGAAAATTAATGCAAAATAATGCGGCAAACTTCTAATAATGTTAAATGTATAACAAAGAAGAAAGGAACTTAACATGATTATTAATTCTGACTAACACTACAAGGTAAGAGACCTGGCAATACCCCCAGGATTAATAACACTATTTTATCCCCAAAACAATACCCTCAAAATAATATACAACAAAAGAATGGACTAAGTCTATGAAAAAGGATTAAGCTCCTATCCCAACCTAGGTGGATTCATTGATTAAAGGTTTTCTCCAAGGCTGTGTCCTAGGAGAGGAAACTAGAATTAAGTACGCGCAGTTCAAGCTCTTTTTTTTTTTTTTTACAACAATAGGTCCCTAGAGTGCCCTTTATCCTTCACCAACAAGCTTAGATAAAGTACAAATTGAATGGAGTGATTCATATGTCCCTGAAGACTTATGCCTCATAGGAGTTAATGCTACTACATCCCTATCTAATCCTAAGAGGATAAAGCCTAGGTATAAGGCTATGAAAGTGTGTATGCTCACATAAGGTTGAAAGCCCAAACCCACATTCCATCACATCATTAAACCCTGCATAAATGTCCATTCATTCACAAAATTTATTTAAAACATAAAAACTACATACACAACCATTATTTATATACATAGGTAAAATATTAAAATCATGTAGTAATCAAAATGACCATTAAATTCAAATTAGGACATTTCATAGCTAATTAATGGCTCAACTCTTTAAGCGTCCCCACGCTAAACTATCACAAACTCCTTGAGAAGGGTTTGAAATGGTGAATGCTATTGATATTGATGGTTCATTGGGGTCGCCACTAACCTATTATTTTCTTAGATGCGGTTAGTTCACCTAATTACTATTTGTTAATTGATTTCTAAACTAATCCTAAGGCCAACGAACCAATAGTCTCGAGCCACATTTACTAAAGCTGGGACCAGGAGTACAATTATGCAAAGAAAAGGTATTAGCACTCCCTACATGCCCACTCTATGAACGGTATCTAATTAACTATGAATTACCTCAAATTGAATTAAATGGTCCTCAATTGACTCCTAAACAAACAAATAAACATGAAAATTTTAAAAGAAAATGTAAAATTAGTTGCAATTTAGGAATTTCAAATAACATCTCCAAAGGAGGGGATCTTATTAGATAACCCCCCCCCCCCCTCAGAACTGATATAGGTGAGGTCTGAAACACCTCTTTACCTTTTATTTCATCATCGGACGCACACATGCACACGAACACAAAATATGATATATATATATATATATATATATATATATATATATACACACACACACACACACACACACAAAAGTATTAAACAGGTAAAATAATCATACAAATGTATCAAATTCAAGTAAAAAGAATTGTTAAAACATTCCCTATTTTTTAGAATTTTTTGAAGAATTTTTTTATAGAATTTTCCAAAAATTTTCTACAATTTTCTGGGATTTTTAAAAAATTTTCTCCATTTTATTTATTTTTTATATTTTATTTATTTTTCACTTTTTTTGGGTTCCCCGAGTCAAAAATGACTTGAAGAATTTCTATTTACATATTTCTAATTTTCCTGATTTTTCTATTTTTATTTATTTTTTACTATTTTTCCCAATTTTTTGAATTAAAAACAAGTTAATAAAATTTAAAACAAATGAACCAGTCTAGGGATGGGGCTACGTAAATGGATCATAGGTTTGGAATTTGACTTGAATTGAACTATGTTAGTTTAGGCTGGGCCAAGCTTAGTGTAATTGGGACATGGGTCAATTGAATCTAAACTTAGATTGAGTTAGGGTCAAGCTCAATTGGATCTGAGGAGGTATATGTTTAATTAGGTAATGAGTAAGTTAGGATAAACAAGTCTAGGTTATGGGTTAAAGGGTCAGTTGACTTAGACTTGGGTCAATTTAGCCCAAGTCTCAAGGATGAGTCTGTGTTTATAGATCCGGGTCTTTAGATCTAGGTTTTGGGTATAGGCATGCGGGTTTTTGGGTCAAATTTCGAGTTTTATTGTTTAAAATCCTCTTGGCTCACCTTTTCCTTCTCCCCTTTTCCCCCTTGGCAAAACTCTGCCCTATCTTTTTTTAATCTCTTAACCACATCCTTAGTTTTTCTTTTCTCAAAATTTCCACCCCACTCCTCTTTGCGAAGCTCCTATTTATAGGTTAAGTAATGAATTTAACTCTGATTAATCAATCAACTTTAAAGTAGTCAATCAAATTTAAAATAAATTGATTTTTTTTATTTACTAACTTGATTGATCAATCATTTTTTTTATAAAAAAAAAAATTGATTGATTTTTATAGTTTTTGATTTATTTACTAACTTGATTGATCAAACAAATTTAAAACAAATTAATTGATTTTTTTTTATTTACTAACCAATTTCTCTTGTGATGTGTGTGCAAGTGTAAGCACGGAGGTATGCATGTATTCTTCCTTTGATTGCATTGATTTTTATATTTTCTCTATATCCTTTTGTTCATTTATTCTTTGGGTTCATGGTTAGCAATTGAGTTTAGTGATAGGCTGAGCTACTTCAGAATAGCAATGAATCTTATCTTATACCTCATCAAAGTCATACATCAAGACCTCGAAACAACGGCAAAGAATGTGAATTACTGGTAATCGATTCTATTAATCACAACAAGGAATCGTAGCTCTCGCGACGACGACGGCGGGACCCTTAGCCCTCACGACGACAACGACTTGGTGTTGTTCAGGGATTCATAGAGGAGACTCAGACGGCGGTCTGTGCTGTTCCAAGATTTAAAAAGGAGATTCAAAGCTCTCGCGACGACAGTCTCGTGAGGACGGCGAGTTCGGGAACGTGAGGGAGCCGTTTGGGGATTTGCAGAGATTCAGACGGCGGTCTATGCAGTTCCGAGACTTGCAGAGGAGATTCAGAGCTCTCGCGATGGCAGTCTAGATTCAAAACTAGGAGGAAGTTCGACACCCACGGTGACTTTGAGCTCTGCCTCTCTCCCGCTCGCATCCCATATCCACATCCCTAGTCCTCTTGTTTGTGCATGATTTGCCAAAGAGCAGAGTCACTAGCCACAACCACAAACAGTCGCCCATCTCGCCGCCTGCCGGATCTCCAGGACATTGAATTCGGCAAGACATTTTTCTACAAGTACTCGAAACATCCTTAATTAGGCATGTCTCTCTTCAACCATTTTTGCTAAAGTGAGACGCCTATGGTCTAGGGTTTCGATGGCAGCACTTGCCGGCCCTCTAGTGGATCCTCCACCAATGGGGCCTCTTGGTGGTTCAAGACCTTTTTCGTATGCCCATGTAGTATCACGTTCTCATGCTGTTAACCCGTTGTCTTCCTCTTTCAAATTAGCCATGAGCTATCTTGTTGATGTAGATGGAGATATTTGTTTCATATTCTTTGAGGCTAAGATGAACAAAGTGGCGGAAGATTTCCGATTTGCGTTGGTTTTGAAATTTTTACGCTCTAGACCATCCATTGACGTTATCCATTTGAATATCATAAAGTCGTAGAGCCTTTCGGAGATCCCTTCTATTAGTTTCATGGATGATTTTCACGTACAGGTTCAGATAAGAATGAACGAGATTTTCTTCATGGATGGTCTCGTGAAGGAAGGATTTTAGCAAGGTTTCCGTTTCGTATTTTTCGATGGACAAAAGATTTCAATCTAAAGCAGGAACCATCCTTGGCCCCTGCATGGTTATTTCTCCCTGATCTTCCAATGCACATGTACATGCCTTATTGTTTACAAATTCTAGCCACAAGGTTTAGTCGATACCTGGGAACTAACAATGCTACGCTTAACCGAACTAGGGCTACGAGTGTGAGAATGTGCGTGGAGGTGGATTTATTGACAAATCAGGTGGATGCTTTCCTGATTGTTGTTTCTGCAAATCATAAAATTTGATAGGAAGTGAGGTACGAAAAGCAAAGATTTTATTGTGAGACATGTCATAGACAAGGGCATTCAAAGGTGCTATGCCGAGTGGGTGAAAGGAAATAGAAAATTGAGGATAGAAGTGATGATACGAAAAATGCTAGACAAGAAAATCGACAAGAAGTTTGGCATGTAAAGCAATTGGATAAAGGGAAGGAAGTTCAGAGAGAATTGATAGATCCATACATTGTTGAAGAACCTTTAGAGGTGGCTCATGTTTAAGAGGGTGCAGCGACATCACAAATTTTTCCAGTGGTTGAGACAGTTCCTTAAAGTGTGATGGAAGAAGGGGAGTTTGTTCCTGAAGATCCGAGGCCTAAAGAGGAGATTTTGCAGATCAACACAAAACAGTATGAGATTGAGCAGAGGGAGGAGATTGTTGAACTAGTCTTGGGTGCTCCCGAAACTCATATTTTGATAGTGGAAGATGTTATAGTAGTGCGTGATCAGTTGATGACATCCAGTAATATGGTTTTAGAAATCTTGGAACAAGAGTGTACAATCATGCCCAGGTATGTCCCATATAATTGTGAATTGGATAGGAAGGTGGAGACAAATACTTTAGAGAAACTCCCATTGGAAAAAGGCTATTGTTCGAATGATGATTTACATGTTCTGCTTGTTAAGTTGAAGAATATTAATGGGCAAAGTAGGAAGAAGTCTCAACAAGTTATTACCCGTCCAAAGAAACTTGATTTATAATTAATACAATTCTAGTGTAGAACGTGCGGGGATTAGGCACGTCTAAAAGTCATTTACAAAAGTTAATAAGGAAATTTTTTCCTTCTATTTTTGTTCTTTCAAAGCCTTTTTATGATGAAAGTCTGATGTCGCAATGGGTTGACTTTCTAAATTTTCTGAATTTTTGTGCAAATGCATCAGTGGGGGGCAAACTTTGGATGTTTTGGGAAAATGAAGTGCACTTTGAGTTATAACATATGTCTGATCAAGTTATTTCGGGTATTTTTAGTTCTGTGGATCAGAATTTCTTGATTTCATTTGTTTATGCTAAATGTTGTCAAACAAATCGTCGGGAATTATGGAATGATTTGGAGTTTGTAAAGAGGGATGATTTCCCTTGATTAGTGGCAGGAGATTTTAATATCATCTTTTCATATTCAAAACGTATTGGTGGTCATACGAGGCCATTATCGGCTTTGAAGGAATTTAATACTTGCTTGGACAACTGTGATCTTATGGATTTGGTTGGTACTGGCAGCAACATGTCTTGATGTAATGGTCACAGTGGAAAATCTCGGAGTTGGGCAAAATTGGATAAGGTCCTCTATAATTCGAATTTTCCCCAATCTTTGCCAAATATTTATTTTGAGTATGGAAAGAGGAGGACTTCAAATCATAACCCATTGATTATTCGATTTCATAGAAATTTGCATTGGTATGGTCCTTCTCCCTTCAGGTATCAGAATATGTGGAGCACTCATCAGTCTTTTAAGTCTTGCGTGGAGGAAGCTTGGAGAGAGAAATCACATGACACGAGTTTAGTTAAACTTGCTGCTAAATTGAAGCATACAAAAGTTACAATCTGAAACGGGAACAAACAGGTTTTTGGACATATGCATCAGAACATTAAAAAACTAGAGGAAAGTATCTAGGTTCTAGAGGCTCAACTTTAGGAAGGGTATTCGCCAAAAATGGAGGAAGATTTCTTCCTTACTAAACTCGAGTTGGAAGCATGGGAAAAGGGGGAGGAGATCGTATTTCTCAGCTAGCCAAAAAGAAGTGGTTGGAGGCGGGGGGATAACAATACAAAATTCTTTCATGCATTTATGAACCAAAAGACGAAGAAGACTATGATTCATTCATTGAAACTTCTGAATGGAGAAGTGTTGGATTCTATGGAGGCTGTTAATGAGGGTGCAGTAAGGTATTTTCAAACTTTCTTAATAGGTGTAGGCCCTAGTCAAACAGCTAACCTTGTTGATATAATATCTCTTATGGTTTCTAAAGAAGAGACTATTGCTCTTTGTCATGCACCGTCTAAGGTGGAGGCAATGGATGCTATTCTTTCTATCCCGAAAAAGTAGCCCAGGTCCGGATGACTTTGGTTCGACTTTTTTCCATGATTGTTAGGATATTGTAAAAGAAGAGGTGATTGATGCAACTAGAGATTTTTTTGCTGGGTCTCCTCTTCCTAGATTTTATTTTACATCTTACATTGTTTTAATCCCAAAAATTCAAAATCCCAGAGTTTTGACAAGTTTAGGCCTATTAATCTTTGTAGTGTTATTTACAAAAATTTTTCAAAAATTATTGTTGCAAGGATGATAGGTTTGTTGTCTGCATTGATTTCTCCGGAGCAGGGAGCTTTCATTCCTGGTAGAAATATATTTGAAAATATTTCATTGGCACAAGAAATGGTTCATTCTCTGCATAAGAAGTCTAATGGTGGAAATGTAATGATCTAAGTAGACATGGCTAAGGCATATGATAGGGTCGATTGAGATTTTTTTAACTTGGTTCTAAAAAGCTTGGGATTCTCATAGAGATTCTGTGGTTTAGTGGCGGAATGTATTTCCTCTCCTTGGTTCTCCATTATGATGAATGACACTTATAAAGGTTTCTTTAAACCTTCTCAAGGACTTTGCCAAGGAGACCCTCTATCTCCCATCTATTTATTATTTTACAGGAAGTTCTTTCTCGACTTCTAAAGAAAAATTTTATGGAGAATAAGATAGGGGCTTGCTATCATCCTCGTGGGACGCCTTTGGTATCTCACCTTCTATATGCGGATGACATTTTTATTTTTGCCAATGGTAAGAGAAGTTTCATTCGAATGCTTATCAAGACTCTTAAGAAATATGAGGATTGGTTTGGTCAAATATTAAATAAAGACAAGTCAAGTATTTTTTTTGTCAAAGAGTATTACTTATGCTCGGAAGAGTTTCTTGTTAAGGATGATTGGCTTTGCGGAAGGAGGGTTCCCTGCTACATACTTGGGTGTTCCTTTGGTATCTGGTCATCTTAAGACCCGTATTTTAGAACCTCTAGTTGCTAAATTGAGGAAAAAGATAGCTGGTTGAAAATTTAAGCTTTTATCTCAAGGGAGCCACTTTATTTTAATTAAACATGTATTATCATCAATGACAATTCATCAATTGGCGGTAATGGACATTCCTAATATTGTCTTCACAAAGATAAATTTTATGTTATCGAATTTTTTTTGGAGTGGAGTAAATGATAAAAGTAAAAGGAAATAGTGTTCCTGGCCTAATATATGTAAGTCTGTTTGTGAGGGTAGTTTGGGTATTAGGAATTTTGAGGAAGTAAAAAAATCATTGCATATGAAATTTGTGTGGAGATTGTTAACTATGAATAATATGTTGACTCAATTCTTTAAAGCCAAGTATATGTATAATAAACACCACTTGAGAGAAATAAAGTCAGATAAAGGAACTAGATTTTGGAGATCGATTGTTCGTGTGATACCTGAAGTATTAGAGCATGTTTGTGTTCAAATTAAAGAAAGGTCAGCCTCTTTCTGGTTTGATCGATGGTTAGCCTCCAGTCCCCTTTGTACTAAGGTTCAGGAAATCAAAAACCATAAGCTACGAATACGAGATTGTTGGGATAGAGATGGGTGGAATGTTGGATTATTAGTGGATTTGTTAGGTGAAGATCAGGCTGAGAAAGTAATGAACTTTACTATTTCTTGCAAGGAAGGTCAAGATATAGTAATCTAGGAACCTTCAATAGATGGGAAATTTACCACGACAAGTGCTTGGAAAATTATAAGGGAGCGTAAAGAGGAATTCTTAGTTGCAAAATGGATATGGCATCCTATGTTGCCAAAACGGGTGTCAATTTGTATGTAGAAGTCTTGGTTCGCTTTTCTTCCAATTGATACTCGCATTAAAGAAGTAGGTGTTCAGATGGTCTCTTGATGTGATTGTTGTTCAAATGCCAAAATTGAATATCTAGACCATGTGTTTTGCACGGGATCTTTTACTCAAGAGTATGGAAACAAGCAACAGTGGCATTGGGTGTTAGTTGTATGACAACGAATACATGGAAATTCAGAGTTAATGTCTGGTTTAGTTGTGCAAGACGGGCCTCACAATTAGGCATTTTGGTAGGCCTCATACCTAATCTCATCATTTGGAGACTTTGGACTCATCGATGTAGAGCCAGGATGGAATCAATTCATGATTCGGTGAGAACTGTTTGACTTGATATTAAATATTGGCTGAAATCTATTTCGAAAAAGTTAACTAAATGTGCACCTACTTCTTGCACGGATATTGCAATCTTTCATGCTTTGGATATTCAAGTAAAAAATGTAAGGGTTTGTCTTCCTCGTGTAGTCAGATGGTGTAAACTTAGGATATGTTGGGTTAAGTTGAATGTGGATAGAAGTTGTAAAGGTAACCTAGGTAATTGTGGTAGTGGAGGCGTGATAAGAGATGAAAGAGATTTATTTAAAGCAACTTTTTCTTCATTACTGGGTTATGGAACCAATAATATAGTTGAATTGAAAGCGATTATTATAGAGATTAATTTGTGCAAAGATATCGAATTTGATCAAGTGGAGATTGCCTATGACTCTACTTTGTTGGTTTAGTAGATAAACTCTGGGAAGTGTTCGGCTTGAAACTTATGGGAATTGTGGGAAGAGCTTGTGTTAGCATTGAGAGACATACTGTACAAAGTGGAACATGTTTACAGGAAAACGAATAAAAGTGTAGATTTCTTTGTCAAGTAAGGTGAATCTAGTATATCTCGATCATATAGTTACCAAGATGATCTTCCACAACAAGTCAGGGGAATGATTCGATTGAATTTGTTAGGATTTCCTTCCTTGCGCTCGTGATGTTTTGTACTACTTTTCGGAGTTTTGTTTGTTAGAGTCTTGGGGTTTGATTTTGTTGTCCTCAAGTCTCAAGGTTGAAACCATGGTATTCCTCCGCCATAAATGAGGGATTTTCTAATAAAGATAGAAGGTGCCACTCTCTTTTTCTAAAAAAAAAAAAAAATGTAAGCATGGAGGAGTTGGTCCACATGAATTTTTTATTTTATTTTTTCTTTTTTTCATGTATTGTTTTTTAAAATTTTTTCTTGTACTAATGAATTTTATAAAAAATATTTTTTTACTAAATAAGGTCCTAGACAAAATGGGGTGTGTACACTCCCAAACTAGCATATCAGAACATCTATATTATAATATTATGGTTTGGGGAGGACTTTCACTTGTTATCCTTGACAGAAACAAGAACTTTCTTTTGACTGACAGTAACTATGCTTTAATAAATATTACTTTTTATTTATTTGGTTGGCATCATATTTGTACTAAATTGAATGGAATATCAATTTTAAAGCCCTGTAATATTATATTTTAAACCTAATCCCCTCCCCCCCCCCCCCAAAAAAAAAAAACAAATTAATGAAATAAAACCTTACTTGCAAAAAATGCCAATCTTATGAGACAAAATTCAGTTGGAGGAGAGGAAATTGGTTTTTGGTCTGATTATGAGCAGTAATGAGGCATTCTTTCTAACAATTAGTAGTGTTGGGTTTTGTCCAATCCACAACCAAACACAACCTTAATTGAATTCAAGATCCAACTTGACCCACTACACTACACTCACTCAAAAGAACTTCAAAATATAGCTAATAAATCAACCACACCAAAAGTACATCCCCAACTAAAAATACTTAATAATAACAATGTAATATGATACTTATTAAATTCTTGGGTACTAATGAGGTCCATCTTGAAACCAAGAATTCTGCTCAGAAAAGACTTGGCATATGAACCAGCTTGTTGCATCAACATAAGACAATATTCCACTCTAAATAAAATAGAAACGTTTAAACTTGTAGTTATAAATTAAAAAAATAAAAAATATACCTACAAACTGACGCCTTGTATGGGGAGAACTCAACAAGAGCAGAGGAAGTTGGTGCTTGATCATGTCGTCATCCCTGATGAAGCATTTTTCCAATAATTAGTAAGATAATGAACATATATACACAAAGAATGTAATAATATTTAATTTGTCACATACCTTGCACAATTTGTCTTTTTTTTCTAACACTCTTTTCTTGCCTTTTTTACAGATTGCTCAAATTTGTAAACCTTTCTGGTAGTAGGGGGTCGCCCATCTCTTCTAACCATCACTGGGCCATGCACAATAGTTTCTTCAACAGGAAATGCATCTTGCAACCCTGTGCTTTTAGTTCCACTAGTATCGAAGTATTTTATACGCAACGTCTCCATCAATCCATCCAAAGTTGCATGAACAATAGATGTGGCTTGTTGATCCTCTGATGCATGATCCCCTATAAGTTCAAACTTCTTCAACATTCCATCAAATCGAATCATGGCATCACTTCCACACCAACCATCGTAGTCAACTTTAATCTTTGTGTGATGCCTTTTTAGGTCCTTTCTCCAACGAGGAAGGATATATTTCATGGGAACAATTTCTATTCCCTTTCTTACCAAAACCGTGAGAACATGTCTACAAAGGATACCTTTAAATTCAAACAAATGGCAAGCACAACAAACATCAACATTCCTTTCATTATATATGACAGGAAACTTACATTGTTTTTTCACCCCATCAATAAACACCCACTCCAATACTGAAATTTCCCAAACACCTTCGGTGAGTAAAGTTGGTGGATGCTCTACACAGTAAAGCATTGCCACTAACTCCTCTTGAAATTGTTTGAACATTGTGGAAGTGTACACTCCTTGGAATTTCTTTTCAATTGGAAATTGAGTCACACAAGGAATAATAGAAGAGAAGTCTTTAAAATCAGCTTGAGTTTCCTTCTCAATTTTAATCCTTAGTGCACTATCATATTGTTGCACAAATTGCTTTAAAGATGTTTTGGAGTTCACATACCCATCAAAAAAAGCGTTCATACTTTCATTGCGTTGTGTCGAAGACATACCAGCCCAAAAGGTCTCCCTCACAAAAGCTGGCACCCAACAGGAACGCTCCTCGTACAAACTACTCAACCATGCATTATCTTGTAGATTAAATTTCTGTATGAAGCAACCCCAACTAGATTCAAATGCCTCCTTTGTCAAAGTATCATAAACCACATTTTGCATATCATATTTGAGTGCCTCATACTCTGAATAACCCCTCAATTTTTCAGGTATTTTCTTCATTATGTGCCATATGCACCAACGGTGTCTACTCGTAGGAAATACCAATTCAATTGCCTTTTTCATGGCTTTATCTTGATCGGTAATGATAGCATTGGGCATGCATCCATCCATGCATGACAAAAAAGCATTAAATAACCACACAAATGTTGGGATGTCCTCATTTGATATTAGCCCACATCCTAAAAGTATTGATTGATTGTGGTGGTTTACTCCAGTAAAGGATGCAAGTGGAATGTCATATTTATTTGTCAAGTAAGCCGTGTCCAATGTGACCACATCACAAAATGAAGCATAAGCTGCCCTACTCCTACTATCAGCCCAAAACACATTCTTGATTCGATCATTCTCATCTATATCCAAACAGTAAAAAAATCCCTTATTTTTTGCCTGCGCCTTTTGAAAATATTGAACAAGTGCCTGCCCATCTCCAACCCCAAGGCATGAATGCCTTGCTTTCTCCATAAAATTGCAACAATCTTTCTCTGTAAATGGGATATTCTCATAGCCACTATATTCAGGTACCATGGAATTGAAATTACCAATCATGCTAATCCCAGCCTGGTCATTTATTTTTAACTTCCTCTGAGTAGCTTTGTTTATTTCCCGATTGCGCGAGAAGAGATGTGGTTCACTATGGCACAACCCATGATTGTGCTCAAACACAATCGAGTTCACTTTACATGTTCCATCCAACCTTGAAACAACACAATTGACCCTTGCTTTACACCCAGTTTTAGTCATAGGGTTGGGCTTAAGGGGATTTAGTTTAACAGATTTCATCTTCCCTGCTCGAGAGCATGATATGGTTATCCACATATATTTGCCATCAGCTGAGTAAGACTTTGAGAGCTTAGTTACTCCAAAACCTTCTTGCTTACCGTATTGTTTATAATATTGATAAAGATCATTAAGTGAGTTGAGAAGCATGCCGACTTTAGGTGGAGCAACTTTCTCGTTAGCACTCAAAAGATTTTGTGTCCCTTGCTCATCACCAATTTCTTCTTCACCCAAATCCTCCTCTATTTCATTGGCACCACACTCCTCTTCACTCAAATCCACATCTATTTCATCATCACCACCATCTTCTTTACTCAAATCATTCTCCAAGTCAAAATTACTTTTGCTAGGTGATGTGCTTTCCATCCCTACAAAGGCATGTAATGAACGAGCATAATCCCCTTAATTCATTAAGTTCAAAAGTACAAATAAATCATAAATCCATGTGAGGAGACAAAATCAATGCACAAACACATTGTTCATACACAACAACAACAACCAAAACAAAAACCCTTACATTAGAGAAATTATTTTTTCAAGGTGAAATGACCATTAATATATTTTTTTTTCAGGGCTTATCCTTCAAGACTTCAAGCCTTCAACTATGATTCTCATATATGTTTGATAAAATCTTAAGATACTCCTTCACTATGTGTAAAGGTGTGCGAGAAGGTGAAACTCATTATTATGATGGTCACAGCAGGCAAATCAAATTGTATTATCATATTAGGGAAAAATTACTCTCTAATAGTAGTAGATATACTAGCATGGCCCTTGCAAATGCTAAGGAAAGCTTCACATCTACTCATCATAAAAAACTCCAACACTAACTATATGTTGGTCATGCTCCCAAATTTTTTTTTTCCTTTAAATTGCAGAATTTTCTTTTCTCAGTTGTAATTTAATTCAGAAATTTTTTCCTCGTAAATTTTTTTAACTAAAATGACTTAGGTTTGAAGAGTACTTCTGAAGAGTTTTAGTTTCTCCATTACTTTCTTAATAAAAATTTTTTTGTTATCTAAAAAACCCCCACTTCAAAGTTCAAATCCTTATCTTATAGTTTTTATTTTTTAAAAAAGAAAAAGGAAAATTGGTATGAACTTACAAGAATTTCATAACATTTTTTTAAACCTTGGGCATACTTTGCAGAACATTTTTTAAGATAACAAAAGAAATTTTATTAAGACCCTCGTTATTATAGTTTTTTAAAACTACCAAGGAATTTTTTTGGTGAAATTTTAAAAAAAAAAATTAGGAAACGTAGCCAATAACAAGGAAAATGACAAGGAAACAAATGTTAGATACCAGGATCATTTCACAGTATTTGCTCAACCAACCCTAACCCTAGTCATCACAAAAAAAAACCATAATACCAACAAACACCCATCTTCATAGTTTAAAAAAATTGCAAGCTACGAGGAGAATTGTACTGAAATTAAAAAATTACCACTGAAATTTTTTTGAAATTGGGGAAAAAAAATAATCTAGGCAACATAAACAATAAGAAGGAAAATACAAGGAAACAAATGTTAGGTAGCAGGATCAATTCACAATTCACCATACTTGCTCAACATATCCTAACACTAATAAAAAAAAAATAGTTAAAATTAGTTGAAATAAAAAATAAAAAATAAAAAACAAATTAATACAAACAAATTAGTTGAAATTTTTCGAAATTTAAAAAATAAAAATGTAGGGAGCATAGCCAAAAACCTACCGATGAGAAGATGATCGGAGCGGAGGCTGGGCAGAGATGAATCAGAGAGAGTGAACAGGTTTGCAGCAGCTGGCTTCAACGCAGCTGACACGCACAAATAGATAGAGAGAGAGAGAGGGAGAGAGAGAGAGCGCTTGGGTGTACAGTAAAGCAAGGTCTTTCCTTGCTGAACTTTACTCATTTAAAAAAAAAAAAAAAAAATTGCTTTGTTGAAAAGTCAGCATGTGACGCAAAGGTGGGGCCACTAGCCTGTGATGCTTTGCCCGTGAATGTGTGTTCTCGTTTCAAGGCTCTGCTTTCCAGTGATGCGAAACAACACGGCCATCACAGGCCACGTAGCACGAGTTGATTGAAGTAAACAAATGAATCTCATGCTGTTCCATTGTCCCTGCCACGTAGGCCCGTGATATTACGAGCCTGCATTGTTCAGCCTTTTTCGTTAATTTTCAAATTTCAAGTAATGGTGCTCATCACGGCTTGTGATGGTCAGGGGCCGTGAGCACTTCCCCTTTTTTCCTCATCTTCAGAGTGTTCTGGGATCGGAATATCACATTCAAGCGAATCAAGCCTTTGTTTTTAACCAAAAAGTGGTGATGAGATTTGAGACTTGAGCCTTGAGCCTGCAAGCTCCTATGCAGCTTCTCCCTGTCGATCAATGTCTTTGCTTGCAAACTGTTTGATAGAATTACTCAAAGAGGATTATCCATTTGAAGCCATGGTGTTCTGTGCTTGGGGAATTCTCATCTGCCATTACAGAGGAATAGGAAAATGCTTAGCATCAGGAACCCATGACCACCTCTCTTCACCTCTCTCTCTGTTCGTCACATGAGTCGGTAGTGCTCAGGGGCCTGTGATGAACAGCATTAATTCAGAGGATTGGAATTTTCTTTTCCTTTTTCTTTTTGGCTGTGTTTGTGTGGCTTTGATTCAAATATTAACTGTCCGAGAAGGGAATGCTGGAATACCAGAACTCTGCTTTTCGATAAGCTCTTCAGGCATTGTCAAGGGAATGAAGTGGCTACCATGATGTTCAGAGCTGGCCACAGATCCTAGCCAACTGTTTTATTTTAAAGGGTAAGATTCTAACGGTTAAAAAATATGTTTATTTTTATTTATTTATTGTGGCTTTTATCACAATCGTTGGATCGTTTCTAAATCCAACGGTTGTGCGGTGACATATATATATATATATATATATATATATATATATATATGTTTGTAAGTCATGGGAAAAAATAGGGATTGCTTGTCATTTTGTACAAGGAGAGCTGGAGAGGGGTTCTCTCTATGAAGAACTTTTCTTCAACGGGTTCAGTGGTGAAGGGGTGTACAAGAGATCTAGGACCGGGGAGAGACTGATCAAATCTTGTACTGTCATCATTTCATAATGGAATTTTCACTAGGTGCACGCTTCGTGGACGTTGGCAACCTTGCCAAACCACGTAAAATCTCTCGTCTCCATTTTTTTGTGAATGTTCTTTGTATGATTTATTTTGTTGATCAGAAGATTAAAATCGTTGTACATCAACAAGTGGTATCAGAACACGGTTTCGATTGGGTGCAGATCTAATAGATCAGATTAGATCGAAAGAAAATTTTTTGGATCTGAAGTTTTTTCGTGGGAGTGCTCAAGATCAGAGCAGTTCGTTCAGATCGGATTGAGGTACGCGAAAATTCAGATCAGGTGCTAGAAAATTATTCTAGAATTTTTCAATTGAAGGTGTAAAAAAAAATTCAGAAGGAAAAAAATTTTCACGCATGAAGAACATGATGAACAGTGCCAGAATTGGATGACAAGCCTAGATTCAGAATCAAGTTGGTGTGCAGGTCGAGGCATAGATCCTCCCCGTGGAGCGTTGACATCACATTGACGTCGCGCTGACGCAGGCGCCGTTGCTGACGTCATCCTGATAGGTGTTGACGTCACTGCTAACGTCAGAGGAGAGAAGGACAAAAAAAAAATTTAATGGTGAGTACTTCGATGGCCAAGTTCGAGGTGGAGTCCTTTAATGGGAAAAATAATTTCAGTCTGTGGCAAAGCACTATGAAGGATGTGTTGGTCCAACAGGGACTGATTAAGGCATTGTATGGGAAAGAAAAAAAGCCAAAGATCATGTCAGATGATCAATGGGAGGAGCTGGAAATGAAAGCGGTAAGTACCATTCGCTTAAGTTTAGCTTTAGAAATTAAATACAGTGTGTTGAATGAAACATCACTAGCTGAGCTTTGGAAAAAAATTAGAGAATGTTTATATGTCAAAGTCCCTAGTTAATAGATTGTATTTGAAGAAACAATAGTATCAGTCGAGGATGACTGAGGGCACAGAAGTCAAAGACCACCTCAATTATTTCAATAAGATAATCACGCAGTTGCTGAGTATTGAGGTAAAAATTGAGGAGGAAGATAAAGCTCTGATTCTATTATATTTGCTTCCTAGTTCACTTGATACTTTGAAAACCACACTACTGCTAGGTAAGGAGACTCTTACAGTTGATGAGGTGACTACTATCATTCTGAAGAGTGAGAATTTTTACAAATCAGATCATCCAGGACATGGAGAAGGGTTGGTGGCTAAGGGTGAGTCTAGCCAATAGCGGGGCAAGAGTTCTAGCAGGGGTAGTTGGAATTGAGGGAAATCTCAATCCAAGTCCAGGGGTAAGAGTGGGAACTGGAGGAGTGGTTGTTTTTATTGTGGGAACGAAGGTCATATGAAGAAGGACTGTCTAAGGAGGAAAAGAACAGGAAGAAGACTGAGCAGACTACTGTAGTGGAGAGCAGTTCATCATTTTTTTATGGAGATTTTGGCTGTTACTATAGGTTCCAGTTACTTAGCCGATACCTAGACTTTGGATTCGGCGTGCTCATATCATATATGTCCATACAGGGACTAGTTTGACTCCTATGAACCAATCTCTGGAGGGACAGTGTTGATGGGTAATGATGCTTCAAGTGATATTTTTGGTATTGGAACGGTCAAAATCAAGATGTTTGATGGTGTGGTTAGAACTATCAGGGATATGAGGCATGTTCCACATCTAAAAAAGAATTTGATTTCCTTGGGCTCTTTGGACAGTAATGATTTCTCTTTTTCAATTAGGGATGGTGTGCTGAAAGTGGCTAGAGGTTCACTGGTAGTAATGAAGGGTCATCTAAGGAACAATTTGGACACTCTGGTGGGTAGCACAGTGACAGGTGGAGCTGTAGCTAGTACCTCTTCAGATACAGATACAGATACAAATACAAATGATACTACTCTGTGGCATATGAGGCTGGATCACATGAGTGAGCGTGGTTTGCAGGAGTTGCATAGGTAGAACTTACTGGGAGGTAATTCTTGTTGTAAGCTTAAGTTTTGTAAATACTGTTTGTTTGGTAAACAGCGCAGGGTGAGTTTCAGAACAGGAAAGCATACGAGCAAGGAGATGCTGGAGTACATTCATTATAGGGTCCAGTATAGGTACAGTCTCACAGTGGTGCTATTTATTTTATCTCATTTATTGATGACTTTTCCATAAAAGTTTGGGTGTATTTTCTAAAGCACAGGAGTGAGGTATTCAGTAAGTTCAGGGAATGGAAAGCTCAAGTAGAGAAGCAAACTGGGAAACGGGTGAAGTTTTTGAGATCTGACAATGGACTAGAGTACAAAAATAGCCAGTTCATTGACTTCTGTAAGGAAGAGGGGATCACTTGGCACTATACAGTTCCACATGGGCCACAGCAGAATGGGGCGGCTAAAAGGATGAACAAAACATTACTAGAGAGGGCAAGGTGTATGAGGATTCAGACTAATCTACCTAAGTCAGTCTAGACAAAAGCAATGAGTATGGCATGCTACCTAGTAAACAGGTCTCCTTCTACAGTTATTAACGCAAAGGTGCCTGAGGAAGTATGGACAGGTAAGCCAGTAGATTACTCTGTGTTGAGAATATGTGCATGTGCAAGAGCAGGACAGATCAAAGTTGGACTCTAAGTCCAAACCGTGCGTATTTCTTGGTTTCCAAGAAGGAGTGAAGGGATACCGGTTGTGGGACCCTATAACATGGAAGGTGGTCATTAGCGAGGATGTGGTCTTCGATGAGGAAGCCATGTTGAAGGAGAATGCTGATAGGAAGGTGGAGTCTGATTCAGCGGGAGTACCTATTCAGGTGGAGCTGGACAGTATTCAGAATTCAAGTATGGGTAATACTCAGACTACCGTTGTTGATTCTGTTGCACAGGATACAATGAGACAGGCTACGATTCCTCAGGAAATTCTTCAGACAGGTGATAGACATGAGCCTATAGGGCTAGCCACCGGTAGAGAAAGGAGGAATGTTAAGCCTCCGGTCAGGTATGGGTTTGAGGACTTAGTTGCATTTGCTCTGATTACTAGTAGTGGAGATCCTTCTGATTTTCAGGAAGTAGTTCAGAGTTCTGAACGAGATAGTTGGCTTGGAGCCATGGTTGAGGAGATGGAGTCTCTTCATAATAATGACACTTGGGTGTTGGTTTAGAAGCCTAAGAATAGGAAGCTGATTGGTTGTAAGTGGGTTTTTCAGAAAGAAAGAACCTACTTTAGAATTAGAAGGGATAAGATATAAGGCCAAGTTAGTAGCAAAAGGATACTAACAGGAAGAAGGTATAGATTATAATGAAATCTTTTCTCCTGTTGTTAAGCATGCTTCTATTAGATCCTTGTTAGCATTGGTTGCCATGCATGATTTAAATCTAGAACAGATGGATGTAAAGACAACTTTCCTTCATGGTGAGTTGGAGGAAGATATCTTTATGGAGCAACCGGAGGGGTTTGTGGAACAAGGTAAAGAGTACCTGGTATGTAAGTTGAATAGGTCTCTTTATGGTTTAAAGCAATCTCCTAGGCAATGGTATAAGAGGTTTGATTCTTATATGTTGAGGATTGGGTATGTTAGAAGAAGTTATGACAGTTGTGTTTACTTCAGATTGCTATATGCGGATGACATGTTGTTTGCCTCTAACATTACTGATGGGTTGAATGTGTTGAAAGTCAGGTTACAGAATGAGTTTGAGGTGAAGGATCTTGGTGCAACTAAAAAGATTTTTGGCATGGAAATCAGGAGGGACAGACAACAGAAGAAGTTGTGGCTGTCACAGGGTAAGTATATTGAGAAGGTGTTGGAAAGATCTAACATGGATAAGGCTAAACCGGTAAGTACACCTCTAGCTGCTCATTTTCAGTTGTCTGCTAAACTGTGTCTTTCTACTGATGAGGATAAGTTGGATATGGCTAGTGTGCCTTATGCCAGTGCAGTAGGGAATCTAATGTATGTTATGGTATGTAGTAGACCGGACTTGTCATATGCAGTTAGTTTGGTAAGCAAATACATGGCTAATCCAAGTAGAATGCATTGGAATGCGGTGAAATGGATTTTCAGATATTTGCGTTGTACTTTTGATTATGGTATCCTATTTGAAAGTACTGATGATTGTAATGTTCAGGGTTATGTGGACTCCGATCATGCAGGTGATATGGATAAGAGTAGGTCTACTTCTGGCTTCATTTTTATCATGGCTGGTGGTTCCATTAGTTGGAAGGCTATGTTGCAATCTACTACAACTTTGTCTACTACAGAAGCTGAATACATAGCTTTGGCAAAGGCAGGTAAGGAGGCTTTGTGGTTAATTGGATTGATTCAGAAACTTTGTGTTATGCAGAATATGTTACACGTATTTTGTGATAATCAGAGTGTGATCCACTTGGCAAGGAATCAGGTCTACCACTCTCGCATGAAGCATATTAACGTGCGGTACCATGCAATTAGAGGTTGGGTTGAAAGTGGTAAGTTCCAGTTATTGAAGAATGCTGCAGATATGCTCACGAAGCCTGTTCCATTAGCTAAGTTCAAGCACTGTCTAGACTTAGTTAATGTAGTCTCTTATCGATTGTTAACAGAGCATCCCAGTGCGTGGGGATGGAATTGTGCTTGGCTGTGATTAAAAGCCAAGGTGGAGATTGTTTAAAAATATGTTTATTTTTATTTATTTATTGTGGCTTTTATCACAGTCGTTGGATCGTCTCTAAATCCAACGGTTGTGTGGTATCATATATATGTTTGTAAGCCTTGGGAAAAAATAGGGATTGCTTGTCATTTTGTGTAAGGAGAGTTAGAGAAGGGTTCTGTCTTCAACGGGTTCAGTGGTGAAGAGGTGTATAGGAGATCTGGGATTGGGAAAAGACTGATCAGATCTTGTACTATCATTGTTTCATAGTGAATTTTTCTCTAGGTGCACGCTCGGTGGACGTAGGCAACCTTGCCAAACCACGTAAAATCTCTCGTCTCAATTTTTCTATGAATGTTCTTTGTGTGATTTATTTTGTTGATCGGAAGCTTAAAATCGCTGCGCGTCAACACTAACCAATTGTTAATAAGTTCTATGCAACATTTTGGATATCGTACTAAGAATCTGATCTGAGTGTAGTCCTTGTTCAAGAACAGATTGAATGACTGATGTTTGGGTGGGTCAATGCCTGGAAAAAAGAAATCCCAGTAAGCACATATTTTGATAGTTTTATCAACTTTCCTTTGTCCCATGTTTTATGGGTGTTGGGCACAAGCGTGCACACATTTTGTGCTCCAACTATTGGTACTGCCATTGTTTCTTAAGCTCTTTCTATGTTGCAGAAGGTTTAGCTCAAACAGTTCCTATGGACCATTACCCAAGGAGCTTGGAAATTTGACCTCCTTACAACACAGCTGTACGTAACCCAATTTTCTTGTGAAATGCATGCATGAGTTTCTTTTCAAATTTTTTCAAAGAAATTTCCACAAATGAAGGAAGGAAAATGATGGGCATTTTCTGTCATACTGCCAATGAGTGTGAGTGGACCAATTCCAGAGGAACTTGCAAACTTGAAATCCCTTAAGACTATTGTCTGTTCTCCATAAAATTACAAAATGCATTTTTGTAACATATTTAAGCGTGAATTTTTATACCTCTAAGCTTATTCATGATTTTTCTCCTTTTGATTTGTTGGGATCCGGTCCTGTTGTGTTCTCTGAATTCTCAGTTACTCGTATATGGTCATTCTTTTTCCATGGCTATGGCGTCTAACAAATTGCAGATTAATTTTACATCTAGGCCAGAATTTCTCATATTTTATGTCCTTGGAGAATTGGTGATCTTAGAAACAGAAATACTTCTCTGTGGTATTGCTGTGTTACCTGCAATGATTGAAACCTAATAGGTTTGATTAATGTAATCATACCCCCCCCCCTTTTTATGATTTCAAAACGTAAGCACTCCTTTAATGCTTTAGAGATTGTTAAACCTTGATTAGTATCCTAACTGGTCCGTTCTGGTTCTGTAGGCGGCAGAATGATTAAGTCAACTTTTAGTATTAAGAAGGCATTCTCTTACTTCAATATTATTTTTATACCCAAGGGAGTGGCAGGGGTTCAATTCTTGATTTCCCCTGGTGCCATGGGGATGTGAAGGGGGTGGGGTTTTCAGTAGTTTTAGGTGACTTGCTCCTAAAGGAACCGCCATATTGATTTTCCCCGAATATTAGAGAGGCTACTGAAAAAAAATATTTATACAATATCATTCTCATACTCACATTACATGGCATTTCAACAATCATCATTCATTGTAGAAGTATTAACTGAAATTGACAACAGCAGCACCCTATGGACTTCCCATTGGATCAATGCAGCTCAACCTGAGATAGACTCAACATCCCCTAAGCTTTTAGACATCTTGTAAATTTTAGGGTAAAACACAATCATCTCAGATGAGATTACCTGGATGACTGGATCTTTCTTTGCATTTATAAAATGATGCTCACATCTTTTGACATTTAAATATAATGACAACTGGACTCCCCTTCGTTAGTTGACTCTCTTGTGAAAACCAAAGTCAGCTCATGTGTTGCCATACTTTGCAACTGAAAAGAAGTTAGAGAAATGAAGAAAATAAAAAATATCGGGTGCATCTTTTTGCTAGTAAGCATCTTCTTTTCCACAGATTAATCTTCTCACAAGCCAGCTTTGGATTGGCCAGCACCAACATTCTCATTGAAACTCATCTAAGAACAGTGTAGAGTTCTTTTTCAGCATTAACACTTCTTCTACTTACCATTTAGAGAGTTAAATTCATTATTACAAAAAATATCACACCATCGTAAGAGTAAACCAATGGAGTGGCATAATAGTCATTATTTTTAATTGTCTAGAGAGGCAATGTCATTTTGAACATTAAGAGAGATTGGCATCTTTTTCAAAATCTCAGGGGAGGTAAGCGTACTTTTCCTAAATTTTAACAATAAACCTAAAAATCCCAAAAATGGTAAACAGTCTCCTGGTAAACTCTGGAGGAATTATACAAAGTGTTACCATTGCCCCCAGCATCATCAGGAAAAGGGGGTGGCACATTATTTTTTGTTTCCTTGTTGATATTTGCAATTTTCCCAATCACTAAACTTGCTTTAACCTGTAGTGTCATATTCTTCTTGCAGTTTTTCACCTTGAATAGCCTTTCAAAACCCAAGGGAAGAATTGTGCATTCTTAAATTTCAATAGGGTTTTTGATATAATTTTCTAAACTGCTGTAATGGTCATGGAAACAGTAGCCATTTGGGATGTTGCTGTGTCTCCGAGGCAATGCCAACCCCACCGGTAAAGTTCGTGAGCCATGAATTTCAGCACCCAAGAATCATTTTGGAAATGCCTGGTGCCTGGTGTGAAACGCCTGGTACGGAAGACCATAATTTTTTAAATAATTTGTTTTATTGAACTGCCTATTTGATTACTGTGAGGTGCAAACCTTTTTGCTGCAAAAATGAGTCCTAAAAGTTGATGGTGTCGCCTCCTTTTGTGAAAAATTAAGAAGATAAACCATTTTAGAGTTGAAAGAAAATTTCTTCATTTTTTGTATAACAAGTAAAAACTTTTCTATATTTTAACCATGTTATATTCAAACTTCCATCTCCCTTAGTCAGCATCCAGATGAAAATCTTTGGTTAAGCTGGACACATTGTATCAATTTTGCGAGTTAAGATTGGATTTCTAAAATTAACAACCAGAATTCTCGTTTTTACAAATATACAAATTTTCCTTTTTTATTATGATTGGCATTTTGGGTATCAAAGAAACCTCAATTGAATTCATGTTTTACAAGGTGTGGGAAAATTTTCTACTCAAGGTTGAAGTTGATATCCACTAGTTTACTTGCAATTCCACTAGTTTATGTATTTACTTTGCAGCCTTGTTTTCTATCAAATGTGGAAGAAGGGAACAGATATCAGCATCCTGCAACAAACTCAATGACTGATTCAGAAATATTGGGTGCTGCCCCATTGTCCTTAGGTTCCGATTATTGATAACCAGTCAGAAAACTCTGTATATTGCACCATAACACATAACAAAGACAAGATTCACAAGTCACAGAAATTTATAAGTCTGAATTGTATGAAACAACCAGGATTTCACCAGGTTCTTTGAGGTAGTATCATATTCGTGGTTTGAAGAATGGCAAATGCACTGTTGAGCTGCATTTTCAGAAATTGCAAGGATGAATCTGATGAGTCTTGGAGAGGTCTATGGAGGCACATATTCGATGCTTTCATTTGATGAATTGCTGAAATAACTCTGGTTTGAGTCGGAGAGGCATGAATTGGAAAAAATGGGCTTTGGCAACCTGTAAAAGATGGATCACAAGTTGCATCTTTTCAGCCGCCTCCTTGGTCCTTATCAGAGGCCAAACCCACTAGTATTTTCCTAGCTCAAGAGGTTAGAGGCAAGGTGATCCTTTCTCCCATTTTTAAGTTTCTTTTAGCAGTAGAGAGTGAGTTCAATGATTTACAAGGTTGTGCAAGGAGGGATTTTGGCCAGTTGACTTGTAGGTCATGGAACAAATGCAGTCATTGTGTCCCACCTCCTCTTCGCAGATGCCACACTTCTTTTCTCTAGGAATTCACGAGAGAACTTAATGTGGTTGATGGGGCTGCTTCTTTTCTTTGAAGCAATTTCAGACCTCAAAATTAATCTCAAAAGCAGGATTTTCTCCATTAGTAATGTTGTGAATGCACCGAAGAGTGCTTCCAACATAAGCAGCTAACTCAATTCCTTTCCCACGACCTGCATTGGTTTCCCTTGAAGGCCTCTTTAAAGCGAAATCTTCTTGGGTGCCCATCATAGAAAGGTTTGAATCTATGTCAGTTGTCTGGGAAGCAAGCTACTTGTCTGAGGGAGATAGTCTGACCTGTTAGGACCAGAGGAGCCAATGGGTGGGCTTGATACACATAGGTGAACACCGACTTGATCTAAAAACTTAAGCCTATTAGATCTTGGGCCCAACCATGTATATAAGCACCCATCATCCACTCAAATTTTTCAATGTGGGACAAACTCATAAAGTGAAATTCTCAACAATCTCCCCCTCACTTGTGAATTCCAACTGCTCCCCCTTGAACGGAAACCGTCTCCCTTATAGGAGTAAGCCCAATTTCCCAACAGTTGCTCAAGTGAGCCTTACCACTAATGCGTTACGTGCGTTGGATTGCATTCCACGTGCCTCCGAACCAATCTTACCTCTCATGTCTTGACCCTATTCGGATCCATCTGCAGCCTAGATGATCCTTATTGGTCTCGGCCACACACGTGGTCCTCCAATTGTCAGCACGTTAGGAAAATTAGCTTCATGTCTCGACTTTTTATGATGTCGCTCACCCAGAGTTATGAACCGTCGGCTCTGATACCACTTGTTAGGACCGGAGGAGCCCATGGGTGGGCTTGATGCACATGGGTGAACACCAACTTGATCCAAAAGCTTAAGCCTATTGGGTCTTGGGCCCAACCATATATATAAGCATCCATCATCCACTCAAATTTTTCAATGTGGGACAAACTCACAAAATGAAATTCTCAACATGACCCTCCTCAAAAGAACCCTTTCTACAATCTTCCAGTCCAAGTGGCTCGTTCTTCGTTTCCTTTTCTACATTCTGAATTGCTGCCATATGTGCAAATCCAGAGAAGAAACAGTCAACCATGTTGTACTACACTGCCTTTTATCTTAAATGTTTGGGCAACTTTACACTGCCAAACTTGAACTTGGTTATGCCAAGATTTGTCATGGATACCTTCCTTTGATGGGGTAGAAAAGGGCTGTAAAACTCTGTTAAACCTCTCTAGCCTTGAAATCTGGAGAGAGAGGAATCACATAGGATATAGCATTCAACAGCTCTAAAAGAAACCCAACTCTGATAGCCCGTCAAACTGATTTTATGGCTTTAGATAATAGATGAGTTCTTTTCATGGCTGTTTCCTTAAGTACTTGTGTTACAAACTTACATCTTTGTTTCTTTATCTGCTGTTCATTTCTTGCTTTACACATATTTGGTGTGATTTTAATAAGATATCTTCCTTGCTTTTCAAAAAATAGATGTAGGTAAAGAGTGAAACACTTTGGAATGATGGTAAGATTTTTTTCAATAGTGCTTTTTTTTCTCTGTACACATCCAATTTCGTCCATACCCACTTTAAGCCCTAAGGGACACCACTTAGGGTCTCTTTACCCCTTTCAAGGGATCTATGAGCCCAGTTTCTTTTAATAAAGCCTCTTGAAATTTTCATTGCATTTTCTTTTTATTTTTGCATCTTTTTCATTTCCAATAGATTAGTCTCTTTCCAATTGAATAAAATTTTCAAAAATGCCTTATTTGTTTCCATTTAAGTCTCAAGAAATTACAAAATCAAAAAGAATTACTCTTGGTTGAGTACCAAAATACAAAAAAGATCTTTTCTTCCTATTTACTTTTCCTTTCTCTCCTATTTTTAGGTGGTTTCTTAGGCTTTTGAGGGTCTTTCCATATTCAGTCTCTGTCAAAGCCTTACTCTCTTACTCATCCTCCCATTTTGGCCAAAAATCAAAAACAAAAAGGGTGTTGTTCTTCACTATGTGGATGTGCTACTCCTTCACGTTTTCAAATGCAATCTTCACAACTCAACACGTCTATATTTAGTATAAACATCACAAAACTAACACAAAATAAACCATTTCCATCTTCATGATACTTTCACCTAAAAAACAAGCACAAAATCATCAAAATTCATTCACAAAACCTCACATGGAGCTCAAAATCCAAACTTAAGTCACAAAATTTCATTCCACCAACTTCGATCCAATTTTTCAAATTAAAACTCAATTAAGCTCTAAATTTCAAATTGAAGCCCAATTGAATTTCAAATTTTAAAATTAGGGCTCAATTGATCATTAACTTTAAAATTAAGATCAAATATAATTTTAAAATCAAGATCAAATTGGAACCTAATTTCAAAAATTAAGACCCAATTGAACTTGATTGAACCTTGAATCCCAAAAGGCAAACCCCCAACCACATCCACATTTTAACTCAATTTGCCACCAAAATTGTGCATTGGGCACAAATTGACACCACATGCACCAAGTTGGAAGCAAATTCAGATATTTCTCACACACTACACACCCACAATTCAAACAATTTCACTAAATTTCACATGTACAATTTCATATGCTATCCTCAATTTCGCCCAATTTCACCTTTATCACATTTAATTTCCTCGCCCATATTTCTCTAAATCACATAACAATTTCACTCATCAGTCAAATTTTGCACAATCACACAAATGTCACATAATTTCACTCGGTCATACTCACATCACTTGTCTTTCAGCTAAATTGCATCAAGTTGCACATGCACATGCATATCTTAGCAAAACCCCATCCCTATAATTTAATACCCCTTATAACCACCCTTTTGATTATTCATCACTCTGATTTCCATTTAATTGAATATTTCCTCAAATGAGATGCCTACACCTCACTTTCTTAGTTACATCCCCTTTTATCCCTATTGATCTTTTCTTATTTCCTTGTTTTAAAGCCTCAATTGTAGGGATAGATTGAGAAAGTGGCATTAACAACATCCCTGAACCCTTTATTTTCTCCCTCTCTAGAATTTTGAAGAGGAACTCATTTTGGAATTGGGGCAAAAAAAAAAAAAGTCACTCTACTTCAAGAGAGCTTTCACCCTCTCCCTCTCCATTCTTTCCTACTCTCTCAAAAGTCCATCCTTCATGATTAGACTCTTCAAGGTCAGGTTTCTACTTTCTCATTCCCATTTAATCTTCTTCATATGTTTGCCAAATAGGATGATGAACATGATTGAAAATTTGATATGATGTGTATATTGTTGATGAATTCGATTAAGAATGTGTTTGCTGCATGTTCTGTAATTAATTGAATTGAAAGTGTAGATAATATGTGTTCTCATTGGAAAAACAACATATGAGTATGATTAATTAGGTGTGAAATTAGGAATAGCTTCCCAAGAGGGGGGGTGAATTGGAATCTTTTTATTTTAATAATTTTTTTTTTTTAATCTAGTTCTTTAGATACTAGATAGAACACAACAAATAATATATAGACACACCTTAGAATACTTGTAATTCAAACAAATAAGATAATCAATAATGTTCAAACAATTTAACCACTTAATCAAGGGTAATATATATTTTGTTGATTTCCCTGTGAATATGTACCACCAGCTTTGAATTAACTTCCGGTATGTACCTTTCTTGATTAAGATTTCCGCAGATTAACCAACGTACTCCCTTTTGGGTTTCCGCAAACGGTTAATCAAAAACGTACTTTCTAAAATATCAAGAATCTTTATTTCTTTCTCTTTAAAACTTATTACCTGCACTTTGAAATCATACAACACAGAAAGTAACGTATACAAAATAGAGAGAAAGACACAAGATTTTTACGAGGTTCGGTTTCAACGCAGCCTACGTCCTCGCCCTCGGCAAAATACCAAAGGTTTCCACTATCGTAGTTCCGTTACCGGGTGGAACAAAACCTGTTTTCAATCACTCCTTTGGTCAAGGCTAGAGCCCGCCTTCTCCAAACAATATATCCTTGCTTGGTCAACGTTCCAACAGCCTGGAAACGTTCAACATCTACAAAAGAAATATCAAAACCTGATGTACAAGAGAAGCTCACTCAAAGAGCAGATTAGTACAGATAAGAACTATGTACTTCAAAAGATAAAATATCAACAATGAAATAAACTTTTGAAGCTTTTCAAAGAATTCACCAAAATCCTTTTCTCCAGATGAGAAATCAGTAATTCTTCAGGATTTGATGAATAAAATATCAGAACAACAATACGTTCAGCTTTGCAAGAGATTGAGTAAGAGATATTAGAACAAGAGAGCTTTTAAGAGAGTTTTCAATACTTGAATGAATTCTTAATTCACAAGAACCATATATTTATAGGCTTTGAAGTAGGTTCCCTTGTTGTAAAAGTTTCCTAAAATGTTTCCCAAGTTGTTTAGAAAATTTGGGTTTCAAACAGCTATATTTTAAAAATAAGAATTTTAAAAAATTTGTCCGTTGAACAGTGTTCAGTTGACTGCAGTATCATGATCAGTCAACTGAAGTTCCTTAAACCCTTAAAAATTTGAACTAGATATAGAGTCAGTCAACTGAAGTCAGAGTTCAGTTGACTGAAATCGCAGGTTCAGTTGACTGAGGTCATAGGTTCAGTTGACTGAAGTGTCTTATACTTTCAAAAATTAAAACAGAATACAGGGTCAGTCATCTGAAGTCAGAGTTCAGTTGACTGAAATCGCAGGTTCAGTTGACTGAGGTCACAGGTTCAATCAACTGAAGTTACTGCTGCAACTCTCTGCCTGTTCTGGAAATTCTTCAGTCAGCTGAACTTATTCTTCGATTGACTGAAGTAATTCTTCAGATGTCTGAACTCAATGTCTTTACTTCAGTCATCTGAACTGAAAAGTTCAGTCAACTGAAGTCTCTACTTCAGTCTTCTTTACTTTCTTTTTAAAAAAAACTCTTTTGTTCTCTCATGAAATAAATATTTAATTTAAATAAGTCTTTAAACATTAATAATCTCTTAGAAAAAGCTTCAAAATATATTTCAAAGATATTTTGCCTTTTGAAATAGTTACATATATGTTTCCTAGGCTTTCAAGCTTGAGTCCTCTCATCTCTTGAGATATCTTAAACAATTTTCTTGAGCTTCAACAATATCAGACCCTTCATGAATCTTTGAGAAGATATCTTCATACTTGACTTATACTTATTCTTCTCATAAATCATACTTGATCTAAATTTGAGCTTTTGCTTTGAATCACACTTGATTCATATTTCCTGAAACATCAAAACTCAACTTTTTTAAGTTAAATCATCCTTTGTTTGTTATCACCAAAATCAATTGAAAGACCTTGCTAGGCCAACAAGGTGTAATGAACGTGTATATTCATGATTTTTTGAAATAGAAAGTGTAATCACAATCCAAGATTAATAACTAAGGAGTAAATAAGGATTGGTAAAAAATCAAGATAAAATTAAAATCGGAAGCTTAGGAAATGCATTCCTAGATTCAAAATTGCAGCAAGTGGAATTTAAAAAGAGAATCAAAATTGAAATCAGAAAAGAAAAACAGATGAAGAGAGAACAAGGAAGAAAATCTAAGAGGAAAGAAAGATACCAAAAATAAAGAAAATTAGGAAGCAAAGGAGAATTGCAGAATAGCGAACAGAAGAGAGAGAAAGAGAGAGAGAGAGAGAGAGAGAGGAGAATTGTTGAAAAGAAAAATGGTTGCGGCGAAGAGCTTTGGCATGCTCGATGGTGACAAAAGCACCTGCCAGTTTATGTATTTACTTTGCAGCCTTGTTTTCTATCAAATGTGGAAGAAGGGAACAGATATCAGCATCCTGCATCAAATTTGATGACTGATTCAGAAATATTGGGTGCTGCCCCATTGTCCTTAGGTTCCGATTATTGATAACCAGTCAGACAACTCTGGATATTGCACCTCAACACATAGCAAAAACAAGTTTCACAAGTCATAGAAACTTTTAAGTCTGAATTGTATGAAACAACCAGGATTTCACCAGGTTCTTTGAGGTAGTATCATATTTGTGGTTTAAAGAATGGCATATACACTGTTGAGCTGCATTTTCAGAAATTGCAAGGATGAATCTGATGAGTCGGAGGGGCATGAATTGGAAAAAATGGGCTTTGGCAACCTGTAAAAGATAAATCACGAGTTGCATTTTTTCAGCCGCCTCCTTAGTCCTTATCAGTGGCAATGCCATTAGTCTTTTCCTAGCTCAAGAGGTTAGAGGCAAGGTGATCCTTTCTCCCAATTTTTTAGTTTCTTTTAGCAGTAGAGAGTGAGTTCAATGATTCACAAGGTTGTGCAATGAGGGATTTTGGCCAGTTGACTTGTAGATCATGGAACAAATGCAGTCATTGTGTCCCATCTCCTCTTCGTAGATGCCACACTTATTTTCTCTAGGAATTCACGAGAGGACTTAATGTGATTGATGGGGCTGCTTCTTTTCTTTGAAGCAATTTCAGACCTCAAAATTAATCTCAAAAGCAGGATTTTTTCCATTAGTAATGTTGTGAATGCACCGAAGAGTGCTTCCAACATAAGCAGCCAACTCAATTCCTTTCCCACGTCCTACATTGGTTTCCCTTGGAGGCCTCTTTAAAGCCAAATCTTCTTGGGTGCTCATCATAGAAAGGTTTGAATCTATGTCAGCTGTCTAGGAAGCAGGCTACTTGTCTAAGGGAGATAGTCTGACCCTCCTCAAAAGCACCCTCTCTACAATCTTCCAGTCCAAGTGGCCCCTTTCCCTGTGAATAAATGTCTTGGGAGAAGTCATCCTCATTTTCTTCTTATTTTCTTTAGAATGATTACAATGTTTCTTCAAATATTTAACTTGGTTTCCTTCTCTACAATCTTCATCATTTCTACAATCTTCTAGTCCAAGTGGCTCGTTCTTTGTTTCCTTCTCTACATTCTGAATTGCTGCCATATGTGCAAATCCGGAGAAGAAACAGTGAACCATACTGTACTACTGCCTTCAACTTAAATGGTTGGGCAACTTTACACTGCCAAACTTGAACTTGTTTACGCCAAGGTTTGTCGGGGATACCCTCCTTTGATGGGGTAGAAAAGGGCTGTAAAACTCTGTTAAACCTCTCTGGCCTGGAAATCTGGAGAGAGAAGAACACATAGGATATAGCATTCAACAGCTCTAAAAGAAACCCAACTCTGATAGCCCCGTCAAAATGATTGTATGGCTTTTGATAGATGAGTTCTTTTCATGGCAGTTTCCTTAAGTACTTACGAACTTACATCTCTGTTTATTTATCTGCTGTTCATTTCTTGCTTTACACATATTTGGTGTGCTTTTATTAAGATATCTTCCTTGCTTTTCAAAAAATAGATGTAGGTAAAGTGTAAAACACTTTGGAATGACGGTAAGATTTTTTTCAATAGTGCTTTTATTTTTTGTACACATCCAATTTCATCCGGACCCACTTTAAGCCCTCAGGGACACCACTTAGGGTCTTTTGTTGTGAAAATTCGCAAGTGCACGAAATCATAAAAAGTAGTATTGTGATAAAGAAGGATGTCGAACCCACGAGAACTATTTACCTATTAATTATTGAAATTGTTCTAATTCTAAATTATTTGAAAATCAAGAAAAGTGGTGGATTTTGAATCTAAAAAATAAAATAAAATTAAATAAAATTAAATCAGCTAAATACTTAAAAAGAAGAAGATTTCACCTAATAAGAAAACACTAAGACATCTGACTCACCTAACCAATCCAATCCCAAATCCTAATCATGCAATCAATCGATTATCATCCTATTTGATGGCAAAATATTCTAACTTATCTAAGACCCTCTCTCGATTAGAATTGGAATTACCTAACATACGATAACCTATGATATGTTTATGCGAATTTAAAAGCATTTGAGTACATTAAAATTAATAATAGTTTACATAAAAGTTGCACAAATCATGTTGGCACATTCTTGTCTTTCGTTCAATTCAGGGCATACGTCATACGAAGCTAAACTACATGCATCATCTCTCGAATTAACATGCACAACAAATCACTCAACTAGTGGTCAGATAATTGAAAGCATTAAACTCAATGATGTATACACCAAAGGAATGATAAAATTGTGATTACATAGAAATAAGATTTTGTTGACTTTTTGAGTCCGATTCCTAATTTTGATAATGATAAATTGTAAGTTTCTTATATGTGTATCCAGTGTTTGAGCAGGCTTGATATGTTAGCGCATACATAAGGGAAAGGATGGTGGAAGCCAAAAGACCTTAAAGCTCACATCAACTGACATTTTCCACAGAATACAGAAGAGCAAAAGAAGAAGATATTTTGTTTTAATTATATATGTATTTTTGTTTAAGTATTTGGTCTTTAATAATTTATGATATGTAATAACTGCATAACATGCATAATAGGTATTTATGTTCAACATGACCATAGACTGACCATAGAGAGCCACAGATGAGTTTAGGGCTATATTTGCAAAATCTATAATTAATCCGCAAAAGCTCAATTTTGTATGATAGACAAAATATGTTATATTTTAAGATATTCATACAAAAGCATATGTATATAGCATTTAAAAAATTATTTAACTAGTTAAGATCCTTTGTCCACTTAGGAGGTTTATTTAATTATGCAATAACCAATACTATCATATAATAACCAATCATAATGATATATATATATATGTTAAGCGAAATAGATTGGATGTTTCACTAAAGTTCTCATATTGGCTTGATTTTTCTAAGGTTCTTAGTATAATAATAATGTATACTAAAATTTAAAATTTTAAGCACAACATACTATTTAAGCATTTAAAACATTATTACCCTTTATAACCTAACAAGAATCTTATGAGTAAAAAAAATTTCTTTTAAGATATCACATTAGATAGCATGCAAATATAATCCATGATTCAATAATGAATTTAACACAAGATGTAAACCATGAATTATGGTATGAGATAAAGTAGAAGGAGGAAGATATACCTTTTCAATTAACTTGGCTTTATTTGACAATAATCTTAGAAAACAGGAGACATCTTCTCCTAATTTGCCACTAATGGGAAGATATTCCTCAAACATATAATATCACAAGTAAATGCTTCATTTTAGAATGTCACTTGTTGTTATGATTATTTTTACTAAAATTCAATTCACAAATGCTATATTTATGTAACGGCTTGCCTATTTTACCATAATTATTATTATTTTTTTACATTTAATATAATAATCCTGATAAAACATAATCAACTTGGACCCATGAGTACCAGGGTTATACCTGAAATACAATTCTGATACCTAAGCAGTAGGAAACGTAAAATCATATACATATCAAATCATCCAACCAACACAATACCAGAGTTTTACTAAAATTGTTATATATATATTTACATCCCAAATGACCAAAAAGATATGCCCTAGGGTCACAACCCAAAAATTCATTAAACCTTAGCATAACGTCTTACCCTTCTGATAGGGTAGAACAGTCAACCTCTAACGCTGCGGAACTCTATCCGCTCTTCTATCTGAGGCTCCTAAAATGTTTATATAGCTGGGGTGAGACATCTCTTAGTAAGGAAAATAAACTAATATCGATGTGTGGCAACATGAGTATTTTCGTGTTATACATATAACAGTACATAAATCACATTTGACAAAACTATTTGTATCATAATTAGATAAAACATAATTTATCATAACATGGAATAACATACTGAGTTTCTATACATGAAATCATCATATATAATTGTACATGAAATAACACTTTGGATGGATAGCTGATTGGTGTCATGTTTTACTCCCATATGATTAGGTTGTGCGACTCAAAGGCGGGACTTAGTAATGGCTGGCCGACCACACTAGATCAACATAAGTCTGTAAGTATGATGGGTCTGCCACTCCTGGTCCGGACACCAGAAGGACGCCTGCACTATCATAAAACTACATTGACTGCTGATCTCCCATAGTCCCTTACGACATATAGTAGCACTAACATATACATGATCATGATCATATTGCCACGATACCGTGCTTCGTGAAAGCCTAAACCAAGTCATCCGGGTTCTAATAACATATAGTAAATCTCAAATAATGATACATAATTATTTCATAATAATGTCTGTCAAAATAATATTTTTATGAATTCTTGAAAACCATATCATGTTAACCACGACCCTTACACTAACATATTATATTTTGTAAATCACGGCCCTTACATCGGTATAATATAACATGTAAAACCATGACCCTTACGCCGACATAGCATATCATATAAAACCACGGCCTTAAGGTCAATATATCATATCATGTAAAATCACGGCCCTTGCACTGCCATATATTTTACCATACTTAGTTTGAAATCTTTGTACTATTTCAATACCATATTTTAAACATAGTTCCCATATCGTTTTTAATACCTTCTTGAAAAATAGTAATAACATGTTGATTTTGAAAACATAATATTCTGATATTACGTAAAATCATATAATTTCATACTCATGCCACACAAAAGTGAATATTGTTCTATTCATAAAATCTGTACAGAATCATACTTCCTGTTGAACTGTATTAAAATCATTTTCCTGTCAATAGCAGTATTTCCAAATTCAGTTCTATAACATACATAATTTTCTTGAAAATAAAAGCTGAATATTAATAAATAATTTCATGGAAATACTGACTTAGTTTATCCCCTTACCTAACTAATGGAAAAGCCCACAAATTACTCCAAAATTACACTTGTGTCTTCCCCAACTCAATACCCCGAAATAGTATTTCCCCCAATAAAATTTCAGTATAACCCATCTAATACCTTTCCTTAACCCAGAAATACCAAATACCTTAATAAATATTAAAATAATCAACTTACCCAAATTTTGGGATGGTTCCCAAGTTAGTCTAACCAACAAATCACTCCAGCAAATTTGTAGTGAATCTTCCCAAGAGTAACGTGGCGGCTTCGGATCATCGATCTGGCGAAAGACAGAGCCAGAATCGAAGAGAGAAGAAGAGGGAGTCATGGGAGAGAGAGAGAGAGAGAGAGAGAAAATGAGTTCTTGAGCTTATATCGAAAGCTTGTCCACGTGGCCTCGTTGATGAGTCGCATTTCCTCGTCAACGAATTAATAAAGGGAGCTCGTCGATGAACACCTTCTCCTCGTCAACAAGTTTCAGAGTCCGGAAACAGTCCTTTCGGTAGCTTCTCGTCGATGAGACGCATGTCCCCGTTGATGAGCCCAAGAACCCTACTCATCGACGAGCACTTCTTCACTCGTCGACGAGACCCTACTGAAATACCTTAAGAAAATTCCATTTTCTCTCCTTATTTTATTATTTAATTACTATAATTCTTTAGGAGAGACATTCTCCTCTCCTTATAAAAATTTCATCCTTGAAACTTACTATCTATATTGACATCATCCTTTAAAGAAAATGGCTACTTATTTTATTATTTACCCTCATTTGTGGTAGAGGAAAACCGTGGTTACATTCAGGGTTCTAAGAGATTATATACACACATAAAATAAAATTCTCCTACAACCAAAGTACTATCTATTACTAGAAAATTATTACATCTGACTAACCTGCACAAAAGAAATTTTACATATTCACTAGTAACTTTTCCTGATTACTACCGATCCCCACTAAAGAGATACAGGTACTTCTGTCGTATCTGCTCCTCGAGTTTCCATGAAACTTCCTCTATCGCATGATTTTTCCAACTTTCACTAAAGGAATCTTCTCATTGCCCAATTCTTGTTCTTTCCTATTCAGAATCTGCACTGATACCTCCTCATACGTCAGGGTGTCCTTGAGCTCTATCTCACCATAACTGATCACATAGGAGGGGTATGAGATGTATTTTATTAACATGGAAACATGAAATACGTCGTGTATTCTAGAACAATAGGTGGTAAAGTTAGCCTGTAGGCAACTGACCCCACTCTCTTAAGGATCTCAAACGGGCTAATAAACCTAGGGTTAAGTTTACCCTTCCTTCCAAATTTCATAACTCCCTTTATTGGTGCTATCTTCAAAAACACATGATCTCCCTTGAAATTAGGAATAGCTTCCCAAGAGGGGGGGTGAATTGGCTTTTAAAAATTTCTTTTAACTTCTTTTAAGAATCCTTAACTTCTTTAAACACTTAACCAATTCTTTAATTTGTTTGTTTAATTTCACCAATCACACAAGAACTTAGTTCTTTTGTCCAATCAATAACACAATTAAACAACCAATCAATTAAACACAATCTTCAAACCAAACAATCAATTTAATTGCCAAATACAAGTTAAACATCAAACAACCAAACCAAGATATAAAGTTTTTAGCACTTTGGTAATATAAAATCTTGAGATTGTTTGTTTGTTTATATAAGCCCCATGATTATGGATTTGAAAACCTTGTGAAGAATGTAATTTAATATTCAACAATCCTTTCACAAACACAATAAAGCTTTTGTAGTAAGCCCTAGATATAAATTTTAATCAAGCCCTGTATATATGGATTTGCTTAATATGATGTTCAATGCAACATTCAATCACTCTTTCCAAATATTTAAAACTCAAATAAACTTTCAGTTAATTTATCTTTGAGTGTTTAACCAAGAAACGTACTCCCGTATGGTTTTCGCAAGATATGGTTTCACCAACGTACTCCCTTTCGGTTTCCGCAACCCAAATCAAAATTAATCTTTAAGTTTACTTGATTTCCAAATATGCGTAGTATATTTGATTTTCAATTTAAATCATCCACGCAATTTTAAATATGTACTAAAAATAAAAAATAGGGAAAGAGAGAGTGAGACGGAGATTTTTACGAGGTGCGGCTTATACCCAGCCTACGTCCTCGCCTTTGGCAAACCACCAAAGGATTCACTAAACATGTTCCATTGACGGGTGGAACAAAACCGATTACAACATTCCTTGGTTAAGGCTAGAGTCTGCCTTCTCCAAACAATATTCCCTCGTTCGGTCACTCCTTACATAGGCTAGAGTCCGCCTCTCTAAGCAATATCCCCTTGCTTAGCCAACGATCCAAACACCTTGGAACGTCAATGAACTACAAGAAACATAAGATAAAATCTGCGTACTAGTATACTCTCTCAAAGAGCAAGTTAGTACAATTTCAGCACTATATACTTAAATGTAAAATATCAATAGAAAAAAGAACGAAGCTCAAGTGTAGAATTCATCAATATCCTTCTTAGAAGAGGATTAGCAGTAGGAATTCAAAGGAAGAAGGATCAGCACTTCATAATTCTCAGCAAAAGAATTTTTCAATGAGTGAGCAAGAGAACTTAGGAAGAACAAGAGTACTTTCAGCTCCTCAAAACGGATTTTTCAATTCTTGGGTTTTCTTTTTTTGTTTTGCAAAACCATGTATTTATAGGCTTTCAAACTTGAAAAAGTTTCCTTAAAGAATTTCCCTATTCATTGGAATATTTAAGGTTCAAATGGCTATAATTTAAAACATTAGAATTTTAAAAATTTGCCCTTTGAACAGTGTTTAAATGTCTAACAGCAGTGACCCCGTTTCAGTGTTTTGGCCATAACTTTTTCTGTATAACTCCAAATTAGGTGTTCTTGTGTCAAAAGAAAGCTGAGAGAAAATCCTACAACGTTCATGTTCACCACTCTTTAAAATAATGAGTGTTTGATAGAGAAAAATTCACCTCAATACGGCTGTATAAAAACTAACAGCATTTGGGAAAAACTCTTTTTGGTGCTCTTTATTCTAAAAATGATTCTAACCTTTTTAAAATAATTTTTGACCTTATAAAAATATTATTCAAGTATTTTAAAAAGTATATAGGTCTAAGAAGTTAACCTAAGAGTTTCAAAATATTTCAAATGATATTTTAAACATTAAAGCACTTACATGAGACTTCTAAAATATTAACATTATAAGTTCTTGAGTCTTCATGCTTTGTCCTTGGATTGAATCCATCTTTTCTTCAAGATTCCATATTCTTTGAGCTTTCTTACTTTGCCTTTCTTTGGCTCTTTTGAATTTAATATGCCTTGACTCTCAACAACTCATTCATGTCCTCATATTCTTCAACAAGTAATTCATGTCTTGGCTCATTTAAGCTTCATTTGATCTTTGTGAGCACTTTGACCTTGCTTCCATCATATTTGATCCTTGTGGGCACTTTGACCTCACTTTCACATATATGAACCCTGAAATATCATTACTCACACAAATACATTAAATTTCACTTGTTTGTTAGCATCAAAACAAGATAACAAGATTTTAAGTCTTGTAAGGCCAACATCCCATATCAACTTCCAGTTTCCTATGGTGAGTATCTGCGTAACTCTTATGCCGACTTTGAGCTGCACTGATCCTATCTCTAATGAGCCAAACTTTATCATATGCCTACTGCACTAGCTCAGGCCCCACCACTTGCCTCTCACCTATCTCATCCCAGTATAAAGGAGAACGACACCTCCTACCATAAAGTGCCTCGTAAGGTTCTATGCCGATGCTGTCCTGATAACTATTATCGTATACAAACTCTACCAGCGGCATATATTGGATCCAACTACTCCCAAAATTCAACACGCACACCCGCAACATATCTTCTAATATTTGAATCACCCTCTCGGTCTAGCCGTCTGTCTGAGAATGAAACGTCGTGCTGAAAGATAACTAAGACCCTAGAGCCTCCTGAAAGCTTTTCCAAAATCGTAATGTGAAATGTGGGTCTCAATCCGATACTATAGACATTGGCACACCATGTGATCGTACTATCTCCTAAATATATAATTCTTCTAGTCTGTCCATGGAGTAGTTGACTTTAATAGGAATGAAGTGAGTGGTCTTCATTAATCTATCAATGACCACTCAAATAGAATTTTGACCATGCAGTGCCGGTGGTAAACCCGTCACAAAGTCCGTAGATACATGATGCCACTTCTACTCTAGGATCTGAAGCGACTGCAATTGGCCCACCGGCCTTGGTGTTCAGTCTTTACCTGTTGGCACGTCAGACACTACTGTACGAACTCAATAATTTCCCCCTTCATGTCGCTCCACCAGTAAGACTCTCGAAAATCCTTATACATTTTAGTACTACCTAGATGAACCGTGTACAAGGACCTGTGAGCCTCCTCTAAGATCGTCTTCTTAATGTCCATATCTGGAGGCATGCACAACCTAGAATGAAACCTCAAGGCCACATCATCAGAAATACTGAATTCCTCTCCCAGTCCGTCCTGCACCTTAGCTATCAGTTCTGCTAATTCTCTTCATCTTTCTAAACTTTCTTAATACTTTCCTGTAAAGTAGGCTGCACTACCAAATCTGCAATAAATTCTTGAGGATCACTCTCTACCAACTCTACATCAAGTCTCTCCATATCCATATGGATCGGATGCTGAACCTCCATAGCTGTCAGTTCTGGTCTTACTAATTTCCTACTTAGAGCATCAGCTACCACGTTTGCCTTCCCTGGGTGGTAACTGATAGTGCAGTCACAATCTTTAATAAGTTCCAACCACCTCCTCTATCTTATATTCAGCTCCTTTTTGGGTGAAAAAGTATTTCAAACTTTTGTGATCTGAGAATATCTTGCATCTCTCATCGTACAAGTGATACCTCCAAATATTTAACGCGTGCACCACTGCAACCAATTCCAGATCGTGGGTAAGGTAGTTCTTTTCATACTCTTTCAATTGTTGGGAGACATAAGCTATAACCCCACCATACTGCATCAATACATAGTTGAGCCCTTTCAAAGACGCGTCACTGTAAATGACATAACCATTACCCCCTAACGGGATTATCAGCACTGGTGTAGTGACAAGCCTCTGTTTTAGTTCCTAGAAGCTCTACTCTCAATCCTTATCCCATTCAAACCTAACATTCTTCCTAGTTAGATGTGTGAGAGGTCCTGATAATGCTGAAAACCCCTCTACAAACCGACGGTAATAACCCGCTAGTCCCAAGAAACTCCTAATTTCCTGAACATTCCACGACCTTTCCCAATTCAACACTGCCTCTATCTTGTTGGGATCCACTGAAATACCATCCCCTAATATAACATGCCCCAGAAACAACTCTCTCTCAAGCCAAAATTCACATTTGCTAAACTTGGCATACAATTTCTTTTCCCTAAGCATCTGAAGTACTAGTCGTAGGTGTGTCTCATGCTCCTTAAAACTCTTTGAGTAAACTAGTATATCATCAATGAAAATTACAATGAAAGCTATCTTCGTCAGACCAAATGGCATAACTAGAAATTCATAAAGTTCATACTTGGTCCCGAAAGCTATCTTTGAGACATCTTCTACTTTTACTTTCACTTGATGGTAGCCTGATCTAAGGTCAATCTTGGAATAGACCCTCATACCCTGAAACTAGTCAAATAAATCATCTATACGAGGCAGAGGATACCTGTTCTTGATTGTTATCTTATTAATTTCCTTGTAATCTATACACATCCCTATAGACCCGTCCTTCTTCTTTACAAATAACACTGGAGCTCCCCACGGTGATATACTAGGCCGAATAAAACCCTTATTCAACAAGTCTTGCAACTGATCTTTTAGCTCTCCCAACTCTTCTAAAGCCATTCTGTATGGAGTTTTAGAGATCGGTGTCATCCCGAGAAGTAGATAAATAGCGAAATCTACCTCGCGGTCGGGAGGTAACCCAAGTAGATCTTCTAGAAAAATGTCCAAAAACTTCTTAACCATTGGTGTATTGCGCAACTTCAATTCATTTTCTGACACCTCCTTTACAAAGACCATAAACCCCTGACAACCATCCAGGAGTAATCTCCTCACTTGTATGGCTGATACTAACTAAGGCGGGGATTGCACACGTGACCCTATAAACCTGAATTCTGGTCTTCTCGGAGGTCTGAATATTACTTCTTTCAAATGACAATCTATATTGGCGTAATTTGCTACCAACCAGTTCATACCAAAAATTACATCAAAGCCATGCATGTCCAATACTATCAAGTCAGCTGGCAAGACTTTCCCATGAATATCAGCTGGACAGCCTCGGAGCACTCTACTACACCTCACTATTGACCCTATCGGTGTAGTTACTAACAATTCGGTGTCTAAAAAGTGTGTTTCTGCCCCACATAATCTAGTGCACCCCATAGACACGAACGAGTGTGTAGCTCCTGAATTAAATAATATAATAACTTTAAATGAAATCATGTTAATCATACATGTCACCACATCATCAGCTGTCTCAACATCTCCAAGTGTCAAAGCATAGACCCTCGCCAGAGCTACATTCCTCTATTGGCTTCCACGGGGCGCCTGATAGCCTCCTTGGTATGGTCTGGGAGCAAGAGCGGTACCAGGTGGTGTAAGGCAATCTCGCACCAGATGTTCCTGCCTACTGCAGCGATAGCAGACAACTCTCCCCACTCGACACTCTCCTAAGTGTCTCTTTCCACAAGTCTGACAGACAGGAAAATTTTGTATCGCATGAAACTCACGACCTCCAGTATCCTGCCTTTGTCCTTTGCCATAGTTTCCTCTCCTCCACTGACCCTACCTAGATCCCTGCGGGAAGCCTAAAGGCATAGATTTCTTCTTCTGTCTCTGCTCCTCTGCATCCATCCGCTTACTAGCCTCAGCCAATGCTGCCCTATCGACTAACTCAGCAAAGTCTTGTATCTTCAACACTACCACTTGCTTGTATATTCCATGCCTCAACCCTCTTTCAAACTGTCTCGCCTTCTTTATTTCATCAAGAACAATATACGGGGAAAATCGGGATAGCTCTATAAACCACGTTGTGTATTGCTGGACCAACTGCTATCCTTACTTTAAATTTAGGAACTCTTCCATTTTAGCTTCCCTGAGAGTGGCTGGGAAATTTCTGTCAAAGAATAATTCTTTAAATCAATCCCATGTCATAACTATCAACATCGTCCTCTGCAGCTCCAGAAATTTCACAGCAGTCCACCATCTCTCAGCCTCCCCTATCAGTTTATAGGTGGCGAAGAGAACCTTTTGCTCCTTCGTACACAACAAAACTGCCAAAACTTTCTTAATCTCTTGTATCCATCTCTCGGCGGTTGCAGGATCAACTACTCCTGAAAACATTGGAGGATTCATCTTGGTAAATTTCTCTATCATGCACTCATGGCTTGCAAACGAGCCTCCCTACTCTCTAGAGCTCCTAGCGATCTCAGCCATAAACTGCTAAGCCACACTGCATAATACCGCATCAGAGTCAGCCTCGCCTGCACTTAAGGCCCTGCACCCTCACTACCGCTCGCATGGGTACTACCTCCTCTAGGTCCATCCTAAAAAGACAATAAACATAGCTCATGAACCCTATTCTTATAATTTACGCATCTAACTAAAATCCCCTATCTTGACATCCATATCTTATTTCAAGATCCAGTCCTACACTGTAGAAACACAACCCGACAATAGTTTACTATGGCTTTCCTGAAATCATCACCCCAAGAAAGACACAAAAACCACCATGAAAATCCTGCCTCTAAACTGCAAAACAAAATCTTAAATCCTTTTCCTAAACTCTGGTATTGTTTCCGCTGCACTCTAAAGTCTACAAAACCTAACAACCTAAGTTTTGATACCAAACTGTAACGACCTACCTGTTTTACCATAATAAAATTTTTTTATTTAATATAATAATCCTAATAAAACATAATCAACCTGGACCCATGGGTACCATGGATATACCTGAAATACAACTCTGATACCTAAGCAGCGAGAAGCATAAAATCATATACATATCAAATCATCTAACCAACACAATACCAGGGTTTTGCTAAAACTGTTATGTACATATACACATCCCAAAGGACCAAAAAGAAATGCCCTAGGGTTACAACCCAAAAATCCATCAGACCCTAGCATAACGGCTTACCCTTCTGATAAGGTAGAACAGTCAACATCTAACGCTGCGGAACTCTATCCGCTCTTCCATCTTAGCTCCTGAAATGTTTATATAGCTGGGGTGAGACACCTCTCAGTAAGGGAAATAAACTAACATCAGTGTGTGGCAACATGAGTATTTTCGTGTTATACATATAACAGTACATAAATCACATTTGACAAAACTATTTGTATCATAACTAGATAAAACATAATTTATCATAACTTGGAATAACATACTGAGTTTCTATACATGAAATCATCATATATAATTATACATAAAATAACACCCTGAATGGATAGTTGGCTGGTGTTATGTCTTACCCCTACAAAATTAAGTTGTGCGGCCCAAAGGTGGGACCTAGCAATGGCTGCCTGACTACGCTAGATCAACATAAATTTGTAAGTACGATGGGTCTACCCCTCCTAGTCTGGACACCAAAGGAACGCCTACACTACCATAAAATCACATCGACTGCCGATCTCCCACAATCCCTTACAACACATGGTAGCACTAATATATACATGATCATGATCATATAGCTACGGTACCGTGCTTCGTGAAAGCCTAAACCAAGTCATCCAGGTTCTGATAATATATAGTAAATCTCAAATAATGATACATAACTGTTTCATAATAATATTTGTTATGATAATATTTTCATGAATTCTTGCAAACCATATCATGTAAACCACGACCCTTATGCCGACATATTATATTTTGTAAATCACGGCCCTTACGCCAGTATAATATAACATGTAAAATCACGGCCCTTACACCAACATAGCATATCATATAAAACCACGGCCCTTACGCCAGCATATCATATCATGTAAAATCACAACCCTTACGTCGGCATATATTTTAACATACTTAGTTTGAAATCTCTATACTATTTCAATACCATATTTTAAACATAATTCTTGTATCATTTTTAATATCTTCTTGAAAAATAGTAATAACATGCTGATTCTGAAAACATAACATTCTGATATTACGTAAAATCATATAATTTCATACTCATGCCACACAAAAGTGAATATTGTTCTATTCATAAAATCTATATAGAATTATATTTCCTGCTGAACTGTATTAAAATCATTTTCCTGTTAATAGCAGTAATTCCAAACTCAGTTCTATAACATACATAATTTCCTTGAAAATAAAAGATGAATATTAATAAATAATTTCATGGAAATATTGACTTAATTTATTCCCTTACCTAACTTATGGAAAAGCCCACAAATTACTCCACAATTACACTCGTGTCTGCCCTAGCTCAACACCCTGAAATAGTATTTCCCCCAACAAAATTTCAATATAACCCATCTAATACCTTTCCTCAACCCAAAAATACCAAATACCTTAATAAATATTAAAATAATCAACTTACGTAAATTTTGGGACGGTTCCCAAGTTAGCCTAAACAACAAATCACTCTAACAGATTTGTAGAGAATCTTCTCAGGAGTAACGTGGCGGCTTCAGATCGTCGATTCGGCAAAAAACGGAGCTAGAATCGAAGAAAGAAGGAGAGGGAGTCATGGGAGAGAGAGAGAGAGAGTGTTGACCCTATGGGTCATACCCTGTTTTGATTATGACAAATACTTAAGTATTTAATGGTTGTCAAGTTTGTGTGTAGGTTCATATTAGTTTGATCATTTGATGGCACGTGAAAGCTTGAAGACTGAAGACCCAGAAGATCTATTTTATATTGTAATTCATGTTATATTTTGGGTCTATAATAATTTCATTTAAAAGGTCTGTAATAATTTCTGCATGTCACGCATGCAGGATTTGTAAGCTCAAAATGCCATAAACTGACCATAGAGACCAAATGACCTTAGGGCACCTTTCGGTCGACCGACGTTAGGTTTTTGGCGTACTCAGTAAGACCTTAGAAAAGACCCTAGGTCCCAGAACTTGCACAAAAGAAAGACCCCAATATCACTAATAATATTTGGGAAATAAATTGAAGTGAAAATAAACCTAATAGGCATAAAATGAGAGAGGTCGGGCAACCAAACCCCAGGAATTCAAAACTCCTCGGGCACCCGAACTGTTGAGAAGTCAACAGTTGACTTATGCTTTCGGGCAACCTAACCTATGCCGTGTAAAACGACTCGGGCGACCAAACAAGTCAACATGTTGACTTGGTCTTCGGGCACCTAAACCTATTTTGAACGTATCTTCCTCGGGCACCCAAAAGCTTGTTAGAGCACTTTTTCAATTACTCGGGCGACTGAACATTTACGTTCAAAAGAGGGGTCGGGCGACTGAATTGCCTAGTTCGTTTAACCGAACTTCGTTTCGGGCACCCGAACCGCGCGGCAAATGTTTCTGACTTTTGTTCAAGCAACCAAACCTAGACCCGGTAGACCGAACTGTTTAAAAATGATTTTTTTAACTAAGTCTATTCGGGAACCCAAACCTCAAACCGGGCACCCGAACTTCTTGGGTTAAATTAATTTTTACAGGGGTTAAAATTAAGTAAACAGGGTTAATTTTTCTAAACCTTTTTAAACAAACTTAAGAATACCTTGTGTCCCCCAACGGTTATAATTTACCCCTGCCTATAAATATGGGTTCATTTGTGTGAATTAGCATGAGATTAAAAAAATCATTAGCCAAAAATCCTCTCTCTTGAAAATACTCTTTTTGTCAAAATACTCTCAAATTTCTATTCCCTTGATATATCTTAGTATTGTGAGAGTATATTGGTTGTGCTAGTGTATATTAGATTGCTAATACTCCCTCTGCTTGTGATTGAGATATTATTTTTGGGGAGTTTAGTTTAGGTTTATCCCACAGATTTTCATAGTATAAATCTTGTGTTGGGATAACCTAGTAAGCTTAGGATATTTGCATTGTTATTACAAGTGTCTATTAGCTTTGTTTTTGGTTGTGCAAAAATATTTTTCTACAAGTTAAAATATTTTCAACCTACTCTTGTGCTCATTACATTGAAGGGAAATCTTTTGAGCTAGTTTGAATACTTGTTTAACTTCTTTGAAACCCTGATTTTCTATTGAGATTTCGTTTACCTTGTTGTAAAGATACAACTTGTTCAGAACACTCTTGAGCATATTAGCGATCATATCTTGTTGAGTGTAGCTTGCACAAAAATACACATCACTGAGCTTACATTTACCTACATTGTTGATGTGTATGTGATTGCGCGTATTGAGTACATATCTGCTTTACTTGAGAAGCATAATCACTGTATCGGTTACCTTGTGAAAAATATTGTTGTATTTCTAGGCGTGGCCTGAGGGGGTTTGATCTAAACTGAAAGGATCAGGTTGGGGTCAGCTCTGAAAATTTGACCTAGGGCCTTCTCCGCCCCGCAAGTAGAGTTTATAAAGGTTGAGGTCATCCCTGTGCTAACTGACCTAGTTGTAATCGGTGCTGCTCCACCTATTAAGTGAGCATTAGTAGTAATCCTCGAGTTTGCGAGCTAGAGGCGGGGACGTAGGCACAATTGGCCAAACCCCAATAACATATCTTGTGTTGACTGTTTATCTTTCTACAATTTACATTCCTGCACATGTATGTTATAGTTGGTGAATGTTGCACATGATTTTAACTTCTGCACGTTATATTTATCTGTGCATTTGGAACTACATAGACAGACCCTAGGTTGTGAATGTACTGCTACTATTTAGGTCAAACTTAGGAAAAAGTTTTAAATACCAATTCACCCCCCTCTTGGGAATACAACAAAGCTATCAGAGAGAGAGAGAGAGAGAGAGAGAGAGGGTTTCTATAAATTTTTCCCACAGAAAATGAGTTCTTGAGCTTATAAAGAAAGTTTGTCCACGTGGCCTCGTCGACGAGTCACATTTTCTCATCAACGAGTTAATGAAGGGAGCTCATCGACAAGCACCTTCTCCTCGTCAACAAGTTTCAGAGTCCAGAAACAGTCCTTTTAGTAAATTCTCGTCGATGAGATGCATGTCCCGTTGATGAGCCCAAGAACCCTGCTCGTCGACGAGCACTTCTTCACTCGTTGACGAGACTCTGCTGAAATTCCTTAAGAAAATTCTTTTTTCTCTCCTTCTTTTATTATTTAATTACTATAATTCTTCAGGTATCTACAGTTTAGATATTCTACTATGTATTCAAACAAGAACATATATCATCAAAACGAATTATGTGACTAAGAAATACATCTCTTTTGCATAAGAGATGGATTTACCTATCATAGCATGTCTTTGAACTTAAATTCAAAACCTTAGTAACTTATATGAGAAAAACAAGGTATTTCCATTTAATAAGCTTGAAGCACATACTATTTATCCCATAAACAATAGCCAACATTTTCAAAAAGAAACCAATTGATAATGACATGTACAATTAAAGCATCACATTTGTTTTATAATGAACTCATCAATATTGACATGATTTTCAAAAGTTCCCAACAAAGTAATTTAAACAATTCAAAATTTGAGATTTTTCACTTTGAGCTCATCAAATACTTTTACCTAGGTGGGGTTAAAATCTACCTAAACCTAATTTTGAATCCTAGGTCCTAAGGAAACAATTCAAAGAGCTCATGTGTTTCCTTTTGGTACCCATTTCTTCTTGGGTCCCAAGGGGTTGGTTTTCTTTACAACTCATTTCATTTTTCTTTCTTTGTCTCTAACTTCTCTAAATGGACAAAAATATATAATATGACCATTTCTTTCACAATATAGACAAATCTTGTTTTCATGCGAGGGTCTTGACTTAATTGCATTATTTTTACTTGTTGAGGCATAACCGTATGATTTACAAGAGTATTTCAAATTCTTTTTCAAAAAGTTATTTCTTTTAACTCTCAAGAATTTATTTGTGTTTTTTTTTTCCTCTAATAATTTTACCATGATTTTTAACTTTGTTTTTCAAGAGAGTATTTCTTTCAAAACATTTTCAATTTTATTTTTCAAAATTACTACATCCCCTTGAAGAATTTCATGGTCTTTTTGAGCTTTTTTCATAAGCTCCTCATTTTCCCTTTTTAAAGAGCAATTTTCTTCTTTCAAGATAGAACAAAGATAAGGTTCCTTGCCTTTGGATTTTGACAATTTTCCTTCCAAATTTTCTATCTTTTCTTTCAAAGTTTCATGCTCTTTTTGAGAATTTAAAACAAACTTTTCATTTTTCCTTTTAAGGGATTCATTTTCTTCTTTTAAAGAAAATTCCATTTGTTTTGACAAAACAAGTTCTTTCTCAATATTTTTATTCTTCCTTTTTACTAAAAATAATTCATCAAACAATTTAACACAACTATTCACAATTTCATTATATGAAGGTGCATAATCCTCCTCATCCAAACTTACTTCATCTTCTTGTTCGTTAGCCATGAAGTAAAGATGTGTTTCTTTCTCATTTTCATCATCGGTGGCTAATCTATCGATTTTATCCCAAATAGCACCATTTATGGCATTATGATCCCCATTTAGAAAATCTTATTCATTTTGATTTAGGGGGCAATTTATCATGTCATGTCTAGAGTTAGTACAATCACAACATTTAATGCATGACTCTTCTTTTTCTTTTTGTTGCATTCTTTTGCTTAAGATTTTATTAAGTTTTCTTGTAAAGAATGCAATATCATCTTCACCTATTTTTTGGTAATTAGCACAAAGTGTATTTAAGGCAAGACCATTTTCTATTTTAGGTTTTTCTAGATTTCTAACTTCTTCAATGGTTATTAATGACATGGGTAAAGATAGGAGAATTTTTTTTAATATAATCGTTCAATGAATAAACTCTACCATGTGCCTTTAAATTGTTTATGAAGTGTGTGAACCAAGTGAGCATGGATAAATTTCTTCATCTTCATTTAATTTAAATATTTCATATTCTCTAACTAGCATGCATATTTTTTATTGTTCATTTTGTGGCGTGTTTCTATAAATGTTTTCAAGTACATCCCACATTACTTTTGCAGTTTGACATTTGCAAGTAAGACTATGTACATCATCATTTAAACCACAAAAAATAATATGCTTTGCTTTAATATTTAGTTCAACTAACTTTTTTTTGCTTGGTGATTGTTCCAATAAAATCTTTGGAATATCTTCATTTTTCTTTATGATTAAGAAGTCTCCTTTGGAGATGATCTCCCACAAATCCAAGTCGTATGCTTGAATGAACACGAACATTTGATTTTTCCACGCGTGGTAGTTTGAACCATTGAACATCGGTGGTTGATAAATGGATCGTCCATATGAAAAGGTGCTCACCAAATACTCCATTTGATCTTTTACACCCTAGATTTTACTTCAAAAATACAAGCGCGTTGCTCTGATAGCACTTGTTAGTCATCCCAGCCCCGGGAGTATATAGTGTAAATGGGGGTAAATAGACTCTTTTCATGGAATGCTTATTTCTCTACAAAACAAAAACTCTTGGAAAAATACAAAAAATTATATCACAATATAAGTAGATGTAAATCATGCACAAGACAAATAAAATGAAGAGAAGGGTAAAGAAAATTAACACCAATATTTTTACGTGGTTCGGCACTAGGCTTATGTCCACGCCTTGGGACCAACCCAAGGATTCCACAATCAACTAAGGAACTCCCTCACTGACGAAGAAGCCTTACAACTCGGGATCAAATCCCTACCATGCTCACAAAGAGCCTTCACTCGGGAAAAAATCCCTACCCGCTCACAAAGAGCCTCTTCAGTTCACAAAGAGCCTTCACCAAACAGTTCACAAAGAACCTTTACAAGAAGATGATGGAAACACAAAATGATGCTCCTCAAATGAGCAAATATTAAATACAAAGCAAACCTCACACTATCTATCAAGTAATGAATCAAATACAATTAAAGATCAAGAGAGAATGAGCACTTGTGAATGAAGAACAACAATGCAAAGTGCTAGGTGCTTAGGTTTTGATATAAAATGATGTTTTTCACTAAGAATGATCAAAAGCCTTCAAAACCATGTTAATACAAGTCTAATAACTTGTATTTATAGCCCAAGAGCCAAAGAAGCCATTAACTAGCCGTTAGGGGGAAGAAAAAATATTTTATTTGGTAAACTAGCCATTTTTCACCCATTAGCGTCATTCTGCCCATTGGATTCATCGACTAGTCCCCTCCACTCGTCGACTAATCACATACTGCAACTCGTTGACAAATCCCTTGGGTTCGTCGATGAGTGCCCTGAATTAGAAACAGTCATCAACATGAAAGTTGTGGCATTTTGTCTTAGCTTTCTAGGGATACCAAGATTGTCCTCTTTTGACCTTTTTAGAAAATGTTATACCCAAAATACCAAAAGGTATTCAGGACTCAAGGCTGCACTATAATAGTGACAATTTCTTTGTTTTTCCTTGTCAAAAAGTATTTTAATGACTCAAAACATTCTTTGACAAAAGTATATGAAATATATTAAGTCTAATAAATATTAAAACTTGTCCAAATGAGTTTCATTTTGAATATAAGATATATTGATTAATAAAACACGTTTGAAAACCCATTTTGATATCTCATATGCTTAGTATGTCCTTTTATAAATATACTTGACTTTCTTTGAACTGTTAGGACATAAAATTTATTTTAACACAATCGGGACTAAGTGTAAAAATATTCTTAAAACTAAGATGTTAAAAATTTGTCCCTTTGAAAACATATTTAAGTTTTAGAATTCATTTGACAAACTCTTGTTTTAACTTAGAAAACTATGAATATTGAATTTGTGACTTTAGTGCAATCTTATATCCTCACGTGTCTTAGTATGTATGCATTTGCTCAACTCTTACTCATAAATCATGCAAGAAACACACTCGCAAGAGTTACAAAACATACTACCTCACACAACCCTTATTACAAATAATTCTACAATTAAGCTTCCTTTGGTTGTACTTGGGTCCTTCCGAGTATGTGTCCATTTGATTTTTCCTTCTTGACATATATTCGGTCCGATCTTTGCCTTCGATCCAATAATTCATGTACAAGTACCTGTGCTAAACATGATCTGCAAAGATAGGAAACATTAGGAACAACATATAGATTAATATCATCAAAACACATTAAATAATAATGGTGTGGCCACTAAGGCTAACAAAGACTCAATTAAGATCTAAATTTCGAATTAAAACCCAATTGAATTTAAATTTTAAAATTAGGGCTCAATTGATACGCCGCCCCCCCCCCCCCAAGGGGCGTTGCATAGGCCATGCTTTGCCATTAAGTTCACTCATGATTTAAGTTCTCACCAAGTAAATAGAGCTAGCCATCCTTTGTTTCCGGACCATAACTAGGTTTTTTTTTTTAAAAAAAAAAATCCTTTTTTTTAATTTGAAAAAGGTATAAAATTAATTTATTACTCATAAAACGTGGAAAAATAATATAAAAAATTGGAGAAAATATTAGGGATTTTTAATACTTAAAAATGAAAATAATTAATTTTTTTTCAAAAATTGATTAAAATTTTGGAAAATAGATACAAAATTTTTGAGAGAAAAATCATTAAAATCATAAAAATTTGCTAAAATTTGTAGAAAATTACAAAAAAAAAATCAGGGAATTTGGGGAGTTTTGAAATTCAAGAAAATAAATAAAATAATAAAATTAGAAATAATCACAAAAATAGAAAAAAAGGAAAAATTCTTTAAAAAAAATCATTAAAATTGTGGGAAAAAACTAAAAATAGAGGAAATTAGAGAACATTTTCTAGGACTTTTCTTGCATGTTCTTTATTATTTCTTAATGTATATTGATCTTTGATGGATTTTTCTTGTTATTTTAGTATGTTTCTTACTTTTGAAATGCATAATCAGTGTTTGTGTGATTGTATGCATATGCCTACAAGGAGAAACTTAATAAAATAGGGTTATATAGCTCTTAATCATCTCCTGAGAGATGAATGATTTAGAAGAATCACTACGAATTAGCTCGATTGTAATTATATCAGATTTTTTCTATTTTTTGTGTGCACGATTCATGTGTGTTGCATGTTTTACTTGCAACTATGTTTTGTATGTGTGTTAGTTTAACATGTTTGCTTGCATGACTCTTTTGTATCTTTTTTTTTTTTTTTTTGGTAAAAGAGGACGGCACCTCCATTTATTTATTAATATACCCTCACTTTTGGTGAAGGAATACCGTGGTTACGTGATAAAACAAAAGGGGGAGTACAGAAAAACCCTCCCAAAAAAACTAACACCAGCAACCAACCAAATTAGGACAACATCCATGATAAATATGAGTAAACCAACATCCATGATAAACTTTCCTATGATCTTTGAGGGTTATGTATTTGCATACCTTTGAAATACTAGAGGTGAGAGGGTTTTTTGTCTCACATAATGCCTCCCAATATTTAAAGGTCAAGTAAATAAGATATTTAAAATGAAAAAACACAATAAATAATTAATCGTCGTGGGGGATTGCTGGGGGTTGTATCTTCACACGCCTTTGAAGATCCTGAGGTAAAAGTAGTTTTATCTTTCATAGAGCTACGCAAAATTTGGATGTTTGGTAATTGAATAAAAAGGGAAGAATTTAAGTCTTAATTAGTCGAATTTGAAGACAATCTTAGGCTAATCAAGTACCGTTCAATGAATTGTTTGTAGGGGGTGCTAATATGTTTCTCTTACCTAAATGACTCCTGAATGCAATTCTTGTGACATAGACCTTGACTGCTAGTTTTCTTGACCTTAGATTTGATTTAGAGACCAACTAATCAGTAATAATTATGCAATCCTTTTTTTTTTGTTTTAATTAATGGAGGGCAGCACTTCCAATTATTTATTGATATACCCTCACTTTTGGTAGAGGAATGTCGTGATTACAAGACAAGCATTGAGAGATTACGGATAAAAAACATTAAAGGCCTCCCAAAAACAACACCAACAACCAACCAAAATAGGATTACAAATTCAAACAAAACTAAATAAGAAACAAATCTAAGCAAACCTATCAAAGCAAAAATAAAAAAAATAAACTAAAATTTAAGCCAACCAAACAAAAATCGAGAGGATGAACTAATGGCGAAAGGAAGTGAGACTCAGCCTATCCATCCAAAGGATACCTTTAAGAGGACGTGGTAAAAGATATTGTTCTTCGTAAATGACATTGTTTCCCATTTCTCCTTCTCCAACAAGAAAATCAGCCGTACTATTACCTTCCCTATATTGATGGATCACCATGAAATTCATTTAATAATTAGGCAATCTAACTAACCACATTTAAGTAAATAAATGATTAATGGTGACTCCCTAGACTATTTATTGACCCTATTTTCTTACAGTCATCATTGTCCCCCCTATTATATCCTATACTTCAATTGACATTTATTATATTTTCGATTTTCAAGACCGTCATCCCTTTGCGTCGAGGTCCCTTTAGAATATGTTGACATATTTCATAAAGTGTGTCCCTAGGCCATAAAGCTACCCAATTTGTAAAAATAAGGAGATGGTCATCATAGCGTACATAGCCTTACCCCTACTATATGTAGAGATGTTGCTTTTGTGGGCTCTAACCAGCCAACTAGTCACAAAAGAGTAACCTTACTATTGATCCAAGACCCGCCCTTTGCTCTTATTATTTCATCCATATTCTTGGGATCTCCAAGACCCAATTTCGATCCTACCATTTGAGCAAACCTAGTTGGGCATATTTCATTCATATTCTTTATACATGAAGGATCTAGTAGTCCCAAACCTTTCAAAGATTAATTAACATACTACTCTAATTTTACTCTTTTATAATTAGCTTTGCATCATTGTCCCCTTTTAACTTTTCTGTTTTAGTGTAGAAACATTTTTTATTTTTTGAAGAAACTTTTGAAGATTAACTATACTACCAGAAAGGTGTGTTTTCCTTTCCTAATTTTTTCATGTCCCATTTCAAAAATTTTGAACTTACTATTATGATATTTTCGTAGCCCTAGGTGCTCAAAAATAATATTTTACTAAATTTTAATATGAGTAAACATGGGTCAGTTTTGCTAGGAAAGTAAAATCAAGTTGATCATCCACCGTTGAGAGAAATCATACACCATAATCAAGCCATACATAATTAAACTCTAAACCATTCAAACGGATTAAAATTTAGGTTGCTTTGGCCCAGTAGTTTAGGTATTAAAATTGGCTTGTAATCTATAGGGTTTATGCGTGTGTAATTTCCCGCATAGACCAAACCAATGTGTAATTAAACCTTCCCCGCATTAATATATTTTATTACAAAAACATATATTGAACGCATTGCAATGCACAGTATTTCTAGGGATGCCAAATTGGGTTAGCGGGTTAGATTTAGACGGGTCGTAAATGGGTTCGGATTTGGGTTGACCCGTTTATTAATGGGTGACTAACATATAAACCCAAACCCGTCCATTTAATAAGCGGGTCATAAACAGATACTTGTTAAGACCCGTTTAAAAATATAATTTATTTATTTTAAATTTTTAAAAACATTTCATATAAAATGACATATTTTTAAAATAAAACAAACAACACTTTTTTATTTTATTTATTAATATCTTAACAAATAAAAAACAAAAAATGTAGAAAATAGTGCATCTTTTTAATTAATATTTTTTTACTGTAATATATATATATATATATATATATATATATATATATATATATATATATAAACACCTCAAATTAAATAGGTTACCTGGCAAGTATCCAACCCAAACTTGCCTAACCCGTTTATTAAATGGATTGGGTTCAGATTGACCTGTTTATAAACAAGCTACCTTTTACTAAACTCGAACCTGTTCTAAACGGGTGGATCATGGGTCACAAGCTAGGTTCCAACCTGTTTTGCCACCCTTAAGTATTTCATTAACCATCCATAATTATAACACCAATAATAACCTTAAAGTTTTTGGGGGGGGGGGGGGGGAGTGGAAATGTCTAAATAATAAAGTCATGAATTTGAAAATTATTTTTTGTGTAGATATCAAAGCTTATGAGGGCAAAGGTGCAAGCTATTTTAATAAATAAGATTATCCATACAATAATCAAAATATTAGGCTATCTGTGATTTGGTGGTTTGAGACTTTTCAAACTTGTCAAACAACAAACTCGGTAAAATTTTCAAATCATAATTAGGAATCCAATTTTCTATACTAACCAAAAAGTTGACTCAAATTTCTTGGTTCAACAAATCTATTCATTTGACCCAAATCGTGGCCCTAGTTTTTGGGGCAAAAGTAAAGTTAAAGTTTCTTTGAAAAGAAAGTCAAGATTATTTACCTCCAAGGTGTGGTTCAGGTGGTAGTGCGGGCTGCGAGAGTGTCTCTCACGAGATCAGATGTTCAAACCCTCTCGAGTTCGTTTCCGCCCCTAAATTCCTAAAATTTACCTCCCTTTAGAGTTGTGGGGTCAGCTTCAAGGGGCGCAAGATTAGTCCCGTGGACCGTAAAACGGACACGTGGAAATCCGGTGCGTAAAGTTCGACTAATGACATTAACTTCTGCATTAGATTATTTATATTTTAGTTAACTCTTTCATAAAGCACTACATTGACATTACATTGAATTGAAATAAAGCAAAAAGTTTCTAACAAGGATGCTATTCAAAAAGAGTAAACAAACAACAAACTACGACAAGAAAAAAAAATCTTTGAGGATTTTCGGGATCGGGAGTGCGAGTTGGGAATCTTTTAAGGCCACGTTTGGTCTATTTTGGATATCCTATGTAATCATAAGAGGGATGGGCTATCCCCTTTGTGCCAATACACTTCCTAGTTGATCAAAAACAAAAAGAATCACAGCCAGGGGATGATCACATAAAATGGGTGCCATTTTTCGGATGCAGTCCACAAGGTGAAGCCAAGAAATTAAATTGTGAGATCCAAAGGCAGTGTGGGTGTGTGAAGGTACGTAGCTAGGGTTCATGCATGGATGTGCAGGAAAGCTGAGATTTTGGATGAAACCATTTCTATCTGTTTTGTTTTGTATTGCTTGGCCTACTATATTAGATTGAAATGATGGTGGGGTTCCTTAGTTCATGTTTGTTTGTTCATGATTTTCATTTAATTGTCTTCTGTTCCTTGTATTTTTCCTTCTCCTGCTTGATGCTCATGAAATTTGGACTCTTGTATGAAACTGTAATGAAAATTTTTTTTTATAAAAAATTACTGTATGGCATATTATATTAATTAATTAATATAAAATATTTTATAATACATAGACAATTAAGGAGATTTGTGCATGACAAAAATTATTACAAAAAAATATAAACCAAATGAATACGAATTTCTGTATCTCTTGATTCATAGATTTTCAAAACCCCATAAGATGAAAATAAATTGCTAATTCCCTTGCTATTTAAAATCATATTTTGTATAAATTTTCTAGTGGTTTGACCATTCAACTAATTAGTCTTTCGTAAAATTAATTAGTTTTTCCTCCGCCAAAAGTGAAGGTACATTAATAAATAAATGGAGGTGCCACCCTCTGTTAATAAAAAAAAAAAACACTAATTAGTCTTTCATCCTCAAGTTATTGTAACAAATGAGTCAATGTAAAGTTCAATCTACATATCCAACTTGTAAGCTCATCTGTGATTAATTAAATTTTAAAATTTGTATGAATTTTAGTCCAATTATGATTTAATTGTAGAAAATTTTAATGAATTTAATTATCGCTAGTTGCTATAAAATTAAATTATAAATTTATCTTATAATTACAAAAATTAGATTATAAATTCATGAGGTGGTTCGAAATAAATTCATTATATTTATGACCAAAGGCAGTTTTAAGATAATAATTATGAATAAACTTACACTCCCACTAATTAATAGAATAAAAAATATAATAAGGATGGTAGAAATCAATTTATATTAGTAGTTACAAAACTCTTTGATTCAATTATGATTAGCAATTATAGAAAACTATAATTTAATTATCATTCGGTTTTCCAAAAATTAAATTACAAAGTTTTGTTGCTATTTCAAAATATTAATAATTTTCTTTGAGTCGTTTCAAATCATTAATCAACTTATAAGATTATAATTTATTGAAAATTTTCAAATCTTAAAATCACATTTTGAATAAATGTTTTAGTGGTTAATCATGTAAGTAGTCTTTGATCCTTAAACTAGTATAACAACAAACACATCAACTCAAATTCGATTTTTGTATCCATTTCACAAGCTCGTGTTGTGATTAATCAAGTTTTATAATTTTAATTAATTATAATTTAAATATATAAAATTTTAATTAATTTATCATTAGTTGCTGACTTAGTTACTAAAAAAAATTAAATTATAAAATTTTCATTCAATTTCAAAAATTAAATTATAAATTCATGAGGCAATTTTGAAATAAATCAATTTTATTTATGGGTCAGGATGGTTCGAGATAATAATTATAAATAAACATGTTCTTAATAATTAATAGAATAAAAAAAAATTTTAAATGGTAGAAAATAATTTACAGTAGAAACTAAAAAATTTTTTAATTCAGTTACAATTAGAAGTTATAAAAATTTTTAATTTAAACTCATTGGTTGTCATAACAGTTAAATTACAAAATTATGTTATAGTTTCAAAATATTAATCAACTTATTAAATTAAGCTTTATTGGAAAATTTTTATTAAAAAGTTTTAAATTTGAAATCACATTTCAAAAAGTATTTTAGTGGTTGACAATGCAACTAATTAGTTATTCATCTTCAAATTATTATAATGACAAACGAATCAACTTGAAGTTCAATCTACATATCCACCTTACAAGTTCGTGTTCTAACTAATTAAGTCATAAAATTTGCATTGATTTTAATCCAATTCTTCTTTAATTACAAAAAAAAAAAAAAAAAACTTTAATTATTTTATCATTGATTGCTATAAAATTAAATTATAAAGTTATCATACAATTTTAAAATATTAATAATTTTATTATCATTGGGTTTGAAATTATTAATCAGCTTATTAAATTTTAAATTTTATTGGACAATCTCAAATTAAAAAAAAAAATTGAAAACCAAAACTCAACACTTAGGTCTATTTAGATCAAAGATTTTGTTGGAAAAAATGAAAGCAAAATATAGCCTTTGCATAACATAACGTCCCAACTAGTATATATTTTATACAAGATTTTACTAAATGTTGGAGATGTAACTCATATTTAAGTGGAACACATGCACCGGGGAAAGCTTAGCGATGCAAAAGAACAAGGAGGCTAGTTGCAAGATCAAACCATGAACGGTTTCAACCTGCAGGATTCAACTCTCGTCATTAAATCGTCAATAGTTTCTTTAGCGCAAGTCATGGAATTTGAATTGGGAGATTAGTAGATTGGGGTTTTTGGAGGATTTTCGAACAGGGATTGCTCCAAGGATGATTTAGATAGGTTCTAAGGTTCCTGTACACTTAGGGTTCATATTTAATCAATATTTGTAACCCTAAAATGTAAGCTTGACATTGTGATAGTGAAAAATTCATTCGCTGCTCCCATGGATGTAGGAACATTGCCAAACCACATAAATCTTGTGTATTTAATTATTATTTTCATTGATTCTCTTTGTGAGTGATTGCTTATTTCGTATTGTTCATTATTGAGTGCTTGCATTGCTTGTTCTGGGATTCAAATTGTGTTGTGGTTTCCGCTGCACATTCACATCAACAATTAGTATCAGAGCGCCAATTGTCACAACAAATTGGTATTAGAGCTGTTGGTTGCAATGGCTGGGATCTCTTCAGTGAAGTTCGATGTTAATAAGTTCGATGGAATAGAAAATTTCAAACTTTGGTAGATGAGGGTTAAGGACTTGCTAGCGCAACACGGTATGGTGAAAGCACTATACAAAAAGAAGTCGGAAGGCATGGACGACACGAGTTGGAAGCGAAGGTTGTGTCCACTATCCAGCATTGTCTAGCTAATGATGTGATGTATCACATCATGGATAAGGAATTGCGTGCCGATAGAGGTTTTACTGAAACTGGAGAACCGGTACATGTCCAAGTCATTGACGAACAAGTTGTATTTTAAGCAAAAACTATATTGGCTTAAGATGGCAGAGGGTTCAGACTTGACTCAGCACATCAACACATTCAATCATATCACTAGTGATCTGAGGCGAGTTTATGTGAAGTTCAAGGAAGAAGAAAAAGCATCGATGCTACTCAATTCCCTACCGATGTCTGCTATATACGAGAATCTGGTTACGAATTTGACATGGGAGAAAGAAACCCTATAGTTAGAGGATATCACGAGTGCATTGCTAGGGTTCCATAAGAGGAATAAGGTCAGTGATGAGAGTTCACATGGTGAAGGGCTCGTGGCAAAGGAGAATCAGGATCATGGAAAGGGCAAGTTTCGAGGTGGGTCGAGCAACAATAGGTCTTGGTCCAAATCCAGAAAGAAGAAGGACCTGCAGTGTTTTAAGTGCGGAAAAAAGGAGCACATAAAACCTAATTGTTCGAAAAAGAATAAGGAAGATGGTGAAAACAAAGAAGGTTTTTTAAACATGGAGAATGTAGTAGAAGAAGGAGACTTTGGGAGTGATGACAGTGATATGCTCTCACTTTCATCTGGGTCGGATGCGTTCGTAGATTCTTGGATCTTGGACTCGACGTATTCTTATCATATGATGCCCAACAAGTATTGGTTCTCTACGTACATATTGGTGAGTGTTGGTTCTATTTTGATGGGGGAACAATGCTACGTGCAAAGTTATGGAGATGGAGAATATCATAATCAAGATGTATGATGGTGTGGTGAGGATGTTATGTGATGTTAGGCACATACCGGAGTTGAGGAAGAATATAGTTTTGTTAGGTACTTTGGATTCTAATGGGTTTAGTTATAGATATGAAGGTGGAGTAATGAAGGTAAGTAGGGGCGTTCTAACCATGATGAAGGGGAAGAGAGTACCGGGGAATATATACACACTATTAGGTACTACGATTATAGGTGGAGCTGCATCCGCAGAGTCTGAGTCTGATAGTATTGTTTTGTGGTATATGTGTTTAGGGCATATGAGTAAGTGTGGAATGAAGGAACTTCACAAGAGAAATATTTTGAAAGGGGTCAAATCATGTAAGTTGGATTTCTACAAGTACTGCGTTCTTGGGAAGCAGAATAGGGTTTAGATCATGACATCTACGCACAAGATGAAGGGAATACTAGACTACATTCATTCATATGTTTGGGGGCCAGGGACATGTGTATTTTATGAGTTTAATTAATGATTACTCAAGAAAGGTCTGGGTGTACTTTATGCGGTACAAGTCAGAGATGTTTGTCAAGTTTAAACTGTGGAAAGTTGAGATAGAAAGCCAAATCAAGAGAAAGATTAAGTTCCTTAGGACAGACAATGGAACTGAGTATAAAAACTCAAATTTCATAGAGTTCTGCAAGTAGCGTGGAATAAGAAGACATTTTATAGTACGCTAAACACCATAACAAAATGGTGTGGTAGAAAGGATGGACCAAACCATAGCGGAAAGGGATTGGTATCTCAAGTTGAATGTTGGACTCACTTTGAACTTCTAGGCCGAGGTGGTGAGTATAACTTGTTTCTTGGTAAAAAGATCACCAAGGGCAACACAAGATAGGAAAGTTGTTAAGACGGTGTGGACAATTAACTAGGTAGACTACTCCAGATTGAGAGTATTTGGGTGTCCAGCCCTATGCACATATTCCTGGTGAGGAGAGATCAAAGCTTGAGGTGAAGTCTATATGGTGCACCTTTCTTGGATATCAGAAAGGCGTGAAAGGGTTCAACTTGTGGGATCTAATGGAAAAAAAAGTGGTGATCAGTAGAGATGTGATTTTCGATGAGAAAGCTATGTTGTGGCGTACTTAGATGGAAATAGAGAAACAAGTGCCAGAAAATCGCAGTGGTAACGAGCATGTAATTCAAGTGGAGTTGGAGACTCAAAGTAGAAATGCAGGAAGTTATAGCTTGAGAGATCAACTGGCGATACAAGTAGAGTCACAAACTCAAGGTGGAGATAACGATGTTTAGAACACAGGGAGTTCTAGCTCAGATGACCAACAGTTGCGTCACAATATAGTTGTAGACAGACACAGATGCATCGTCAGACCACCTCCTAGGTACGATTTTGACGATATGGTGTCTTATGCGCTTATCACTAGTGGCAGGGATCCTACTACCTTTCAACGGGAAATACACATCTAGAAGAAGGATAATTAGATATGCGCTATGGTGGAGAAAATGGAATCATTGCATAAGAACTAGACGTGGGACTTGGTGGAGCTTCCAGCTAGGAAGCAGGTGATTGGATGCAAGTGGGTGTATAGGAAGAAAGAAGCAGTTTCAGAAAATGAAAAAGAGAAGTACAAGGCTTTCTTGGTAAAAAAGGGATACTCGTAGAGGAAGGGAGTTGATTATGATGAAATCTTCTCCCCTATGGTCAAGCACACTTCCATCAAGGTAGTGTTGGGACTGGTTGCGCAATATGACATACATCTGCAGCATATAGACATAAAGAAGGTGTTCCTCCATGGTGATTCGGAGGACTTGATTTACATGACATGGGCAAAAGGATTTTTCCAACCTGGATAGGAACACTTAGTCTATAAACTGAAGAAATCACTTTACGGGCAAAACCAGTCTCCGAGGCAATGGTATAAAAGATTTGATGCTTATATAATCTGTATTAACTACAGAAGATGTGAGTACGATTTTTGCATCTATGTGAGAAGTTTTTAGGATGATTCTCTTATATTTCTATTGCTTTATGTTGACAACATGCTCATTACTACCTAAGACATGACTGAGGTAAATCAATTGAAAACTCTATTAGGGAAAAGAGTTTGACATGAAAGGCTTGGGTGCAGCCAAAAGGATACTTGGTATAGAGATTCATAGGGACAAAACTGCAGGGAGACTATGGTTGTCTCAAGGTAGCTATGTGGAGAATGTGTCGGAGAGGTTTAGCATGGCTAATGTTAAATTGATGAGCACATTGTTGGCGAATCATTTCAGGTTGTCTACCGCTCAATGCTCAAAAACGGACGATGAGGTTCGTGACATGTCGAAGGACCCCTATGCTATTGTAGTGGGGTGTCTGATGTATGTCATGGTATGTACGAGATCAAACCTGGTACAGACTGTCGGCATGGTTAGTAAGTTTTTTTTCAAATCTAGGTTGAAAGCGTTGGGATGCGATCAAGTGGATTCTCAGGTACTTAAGAGATATAACCGAATATGGCATCATGTTTAGTAGACAATAGAATGATCCATTAGTGGTATGGTATATGGATGCTGACTACACAGGAGACATGAATGATAGGAGGTCTACCATATGGTACATATTTACCCTTGTGGGAAGACCTATTTGTTGGAGGTCTATGGTGCAGTTGCTCGTTACCTTATCTACTACAAAGTTAGAGTACATGGCAGTGGCTAAGGCTACCAAGGAAGCGTTGTGGCTCACATGATTGGTCAGGGAGCTAGGTGTCCAACAAGGTGGGGTTTGGCTACAGTGTGAAAGTCAGAGTGTCATCTACTTGGAAAAGAATCAGGTGTGTCACGCGAGGATAAAGCACATTGATGTGTAATTTCACAGGATCAGGGAACCGATTGCTTCAAGTGAACTTCTGCTTGAGAAGGTTCACACGTCTGACAATGCAGTTGATATGCTAACGAAGTCGGTCACAATGGACAAGTTCAGGCATTGCTTGGACTTGATCAACGTCTCTAGGTGCGAGACAGGAGACGATCACAATATATTGTCCTAGGTGGAGTAGCGGGTATGCTTTCGATTTTTTCTCCTAAGTGGTGAATATTTGCCAAGGTGAAAATTGTTGGAGTTATGACTCATATTTGAGTGGAAAACATGCACCGAGGAAAGCTTAGTGATGCAAAAGAACAACGAGGCTGGTTGTAGGATCAAACCGTCGACAAATTGGTCAACGGTTTGCTCTTGGTATCAAACCATCGATGGTTTCAATTTGCAAGATTCACCTCTCGACATTAAATAGTCGACAGTTTGGCTGAAACCATCGACGGTTTCGTTGAGTACAGGTCACAGAATTTGAATCGGGAGATTAGTGGATTGGGGTTTTTGGAGGATTTTCCTCCGGGGATTGCTATAGGGATGATTTGGATATGTTCCAAGGTTTCTGTACTCTTAAGGTTTGTATTTAATCAAACATTTTTAACCCTAAAATGTAATTAAGCTTGACATTGTGATAGTGAAAAATTCATTTGCTACTCCCGTGGACATAGGCACATTACCGAACCACGTAAATCTTGTGTCTTTGATTATTACTTTCGTTGATTCTCTTTGTGAGTGATTGCTTGTTCTGTATTGTTCATCATTGAGTGCTTGCATTGCTTGTTTAGGATTTGAATTGTGTGTGGTTTACGTTGTGCTTTCGCATCAACAATTGGTCTCAAAGCGTCAATTGTCACAACACTAAATAAGTTGGAACAACTTGAGTTTAAGCTTTTAGCTAGTACAATTGTTGAATATTAATAATAAAATTAATTATGCTTATTTAATGCATCCATAATAGTATAGGTTGTTGCAAAGTATATTATAATTTACTGGTAAATTTGCAATTTTTTGTATTTCTTTATGTCATTTTTCATGCATTTAAATTTGCACATGCTCTTGACTTCAATAATTTTATTAATCCCATTTGTGCACACTAGCTATATGGTTAGTAACTTTAAATTGCTTATTTTGCTATGATTCTTGAATGTAAAATTCTTAAATTTGTAAATTGTTTTGCTCATAAAGATATAGTTCACTAGCATTTACAGGAGCCACACGCCTTCATGTTTAGGTAACTACATTTAGCGGTCGTTTAGAACCACTAATCAATAAATAGTTTGATAAGTGTTCAATTAGATATGTACTGAATTGAAAGATATAGATATTACTTGACTATTTTAAAAAATAAAAATTAATTAAAATACTTGTGAAATAAGTAGTACTTATCTACTCACATTTATAATGGGTAGTTAATTTTTAAATAATTTATGCATATTTCATCTTAGTTAGGCCTAAAAAATTACATTAAAATGATAAAAAATTACAATTGAGTGCAATACTATGTTAAAATTATTATTAAAATGTAATTTATAGTTGTTACCATAATAAGTCAAAATTTAATAAAATTCTATATTTATTTTCTCAAGTTTTATGGAACAATATTTGTATTACATTAATATTTACATGTTAATACTATATATTTGAATCAAAATAAATAAAGTATAAAATAGATTAATTGTATTAAATTATTATTTAATTATAATTCTCATGATTTAGTAAATATATTTATCCACAAACTCTAATTGTATAATTTATATATATTATTAAAATTAATAATTTAATATTAAATTATGAGTTTCCCATCATGTCACTTGAAATAAAATTGTCGTATGCAATTATGAGTAGTTAATAAAAATTCATTTAGAGTACGAAGTTTTATTTCAAGTAATTTATACAGTGGGCACTTCCAATAAAAAACAATTAAGGCAGAGGACCTCCAATAATTATGCTTTTGTTTATGTTGATGTCTTCCATTTCTGTTGACCCTTCTTGATTGTCTTCAAAAAATATTTTAAAAAATTAGATTTTATGTTTTTTAATTATTTAAATAATAGGGCATCGCAGTACTTTAATATTCAAAACCAATTTTTTATCTCTACAATACTAATTAAAATAGTTAAATTGATGTCATGAGCTGTCATAATGTCTGATAATGAATGCTCTTAGAAATTTAATATGAAAAAAGTTGACCATATTGTGTTCATAAGAGACCGACCCCACCTCTGTTGGAATTTTTTGAGATACAGTTCGGAAGAAGGTTAGTGTTTCTTATTATTAAAGTAAAGTTGATCGGGGATATAGTTGTCATCTCTGATGATACGAATTGACTTCGTCGTTAGCCTTTCAGGTTTAAGTTAATTAGAACGAGGATTTGAATATGGTTGTTTAGATTTGGCTCAATGGGCAAATTCGGTCTGTTGCGAACTATAAACACTTTTTTTTCCTAGTTTCTAATTAAATTCAAATATGTAAATTTAAAATGCAACCAAAATAAAAATATCCATAAATTTTCATTAAATTTAAAGAAAATAATAAAAACTTATTTAAAAACTATTTTTTACTGCATTTTTCTGTTGCCATATACAATAAGGTTATTTTTTGTAGCACTAAAAAATGAAGTTTGAAATATAATAACTAAGTAACTGTAATAATTATTATTCTTATTCTAAAATTTTTAATATGTATTCTTTTATATTTTTATTATTTTAATCATGCTTTTAATTGTTTTAAAATTCAAAAACAAATATAGGTAATTATCCAATCAAAAAAATTTTATTCATTTTTAATTTTAAGATATTAACATAAGTAAACTATTAATTTTTACCGTCAAATATTTTGACGATAATGAGATTCTATTTCTTAAAGCACAAAATTTAAAAACGATCACGGTGGGACTCGAACCCACAATCTCCCGCTCCGGAGGCGAGCGCCTTATCCATTAGGCCACGCGATCGCTGCGTTGCCTGCTCACTCAAACCGATATTGTATGTTTTAACTTTAAGATACTTCAAATGAGGCTCCTGCATATTTGTTAGGTTTTTTTTTTTTTTTCTTTTCTGTGGAGAATTAGATCGTGGAGGTTGAAGTTTATTTTCAAATATTTTATGATGATTGTGTTATCAAATCGGGGTTCAACAAAGATGCGTTCCATCCGTCCCAAGGCAAAGAGGTGGTCTGGTGGACTCTACGACAAAGTAAGGGCTCACTAGTTATGAGAATTTTTTTATTTTTTTATTTTTTTTATTTTTTACATTTTAAAATTTCTAAATAATTATGAAAATGTCAAGTTCTTTTTTAGTTTTTTCAAGATTGTATTAAAAATTTAGAAACTAAAAACCTTGTTTAATTTGTGAGAGTCATTTTTTGGCATATTTAATTACAACAAATAATTTTTATTTTTTTTTATTTTTTTAAGAATTATATAAATATTACGTTGTTTTTTAATTTTGAAGATTTATACTAAAGGGAAAAATAATTGTCGACACCCCAATTTTAACTAGACTATCTCAAGGAAACCCAATGAAACAGGGTTTGACTTTGAGCCCCAAATGACCCAGATTTTTGGAATTAAGACCCAAACCCTCCAATCGAATCTTTCTAATTTCAGTCAAGTCTCTGGTTTAGAGTTGAGTCTTGTAAATGTACAGTCCAAGTATTAGGTTTTTACGCCAATTGTTAGGCTTTGCTTATGTTAATTTTAATTAATTCTTTTTAGTTGTAAAATTAATCTTGGTTGTTGTATGAGTTCCATTAGGGAATCCGAGGGTTGATCCCTTCAGGGTCAAGTACCGCTAATGCAAGTTGATGTTAAATCCATTTTTCCCTTAATCGAGTCTTGTAGCTTCCAAATTCATTGAAGATTAGACTTTGGAATCCCCTGATTTCAAAGTATCTGCTCTTCTAAATAAGTTAGGAGTCCTTTTCTCCAAAGTGCTAATTTTAATTTAAAAAAAAACCCAAAAATCGGTTTAAGGTCCTCATGTTAGATCTAATAGGGTCATCCAATTTTGGAGTTGTTGTTCTTCATAATGAGTCAAGTTCAATTTTATGGGTTCAAAGTTCATTTAGGGTCCCCACGGTGATAGGGCATGTTCCTTTTAACTTTGCTCAATGTTTTTCATAAACTGGTCCAAGTCTTATCCTTTGAGTTTTAATTTCAATTTCGAAAACCCAAAAATTTAGTTTAGTTAATCAAGTCTTTGGAGTTTCCATGAGTTCAAAAACGTTCAAATTTGGGGTTAAGCTTGTAAAATCTTAACCTATTTGAAATTGGGTCTCAATTTAAAAAATCAGTTTCATATCGGGATTAAAGTCATATCCTATTTCATTTGGCCAATATCGGTCAACTGATTTGGTCAAATTTTGGTCAAATGGTCCAGTTCAATCAAAATTGGTCAACCATTTTGGTCAAGATCAGTCAACCGACTTGGTTGACATTGGTCAAACTTGGTCAATTGAGAATCACCAAATTCCCTTTGTCAAAGTTTGTCAAATGGAATTGTGGATTGGCAAATGTGATAACCGAAATAAATGTCCAGAAATTAAAATTATAGGGAGCATGCACAAGGAATAGAAAATACATAATTACAAGAATCAAGATACAAAAAAAGAAGAAACAAATGTTGAATCCTTCCATGCTCCAATCCGAGCTTGCCAAGTTGGAACATCCTAAAAGCCCTCCTCTCCTACGTTGACATCTGGATCACCTCAGCTACCTGCGCATAGAGAAGCAGAGCAAAATAAAATTGGTTAGTAATAGAAAAATAAAATCACAAAAGATAAATAAACCAAGGATGCCCTTCCCTCCATCCCGGTGCCACCATTTGGAAACATCCCAAAATCCCTCCATTCCCCATATGCCATATGGACCCTTAGGATCACCTGCACACAGAGAAGCAGAGCAAAATAAAATTGGTTAGCAATAGAAAAAGAAAATCACAAAAGATAAATAAACCAAGGATGCCCTTCCCTCCATCCCGGTGCCGCCATTTGGGAACATCCCAAAAGCCCTCCATTCCTTATCTGCCACATGGACCCTTAGGATTACCTGCGCACAGGAAAGGGAGAGTTGGTTAGCTCCGAATCAAGAAATCAAATCAGTCACACGTGCGGGGAAAATTATTCCTTGACAAAGTTAGTGGTAAGGGAATGAAATTGGCGCCAAATGCACCCTTGGACTCCCTATAAAAGGGGAGCCCCATCACTGTAGTAAGACAATGCCGAAGAGCATAAGAACACTCTGTGAAAATTAGAATAGGGGGGAGAGAGCGTAGAAATACCCTGCCAAATCCAGAGAGTGAGTTAGAAGGGGAGATGAGAGCAGGAGCACAGAAACCCTATGGGAATTGGGAGAAGAAGAAATTAGAAAGAGAGGGGAGGTTATGCTAGTTTGGAAAAGAGGAGCACAGTAACATTCTGTAGAATTTGGGGTTGGGAATCGAGAGCAGAGGGAACCCCTACACTGTATAGTGTAAAGAATGAGGGAGGGATTCGAGAGGAACGAGCGCCAACAGAAGCCGAATAGACTCGAGGAGCAAAGGAGAGATAGTTCACGTTCAGACTAACTCGGACCCACTCACCGGAGAAGAAGACCGGAGGAGTATAGGACCTTAGGTAAATCTCTCTTCATTGTCCTAATTCTCAGATGATAACCTGTGCAAGACCATGTGCTGTGGGTTAATGAATGCAAGTTTTCTCCATTTCTTTGGTTCGAGGGTGAACCTGAGAACGATCTGACCCAAAATGAACCCTCACCTGGTTTGAACCCGAACCTGAATTCAGGTTCTCTTTCTCTGATATCCCCCTGGGTCCGATCCTCGAACCCTGAACCCAAGCTTGAGTCTGGATCCTCACCCTTAACCTAGCCGAACCCGTTTTAAAATCCCACTAGGTCAGTCCGTTTTTAAAATACCCCAAGCCCGTATGGTTTTAAAAAATGTAACCAGGCCAGACCCATTTTAATATTAAATTCCAAAAACCCATTTTCAAGCTTTCAAAGCCTAAGCCCATTTTTAAATTCACCCTGGGCTCTATTTTAAAAATGGAAATGGGCCGGCCCTAATTCTAAAACTCCGGGCTCCATTTTAAAAGGAGAGGTGGGCCGACCTTCAATTTAAAAGAAACGGGCCCCGTTTTGAAAATCAGAACTGGGCCGACTTGTATGTAATTTTTTTAACTAGGCCCATTGAAATTGACTAAGCTTAATCCAGTCAAGCTCGTCCCAAGCCTTACACTCACTGAGTTCTCACGTGACGATCATGTGACATGCTCAGATTCACATTACCCACCTAATAGGACTCGTGCGAGTCAACTCTGTTCTAACCCATACCACTCGCCCTGGGTTGACTTATACGAGTCAACCCAATGCACTCGCTCTCCTCATTGAGCCAAATATGAGTCCGCTCGTCTTCCACACCAACCCTGGCAGTTAGGCATCCAAAGTTTTAACAAGCAATGATCCTTGTCTCAGAATACACCAACAAAAATGCAAGGAAGAAAAAAGAGAGAAAAGAAAAGAGAACGAAAAACATTAAAATAATAGCTTATCTTTCCAAGGTGTTCTCTGAAGCTTCCCCTCGTTTTCTGATCTCTAAGGTTTCAAACCCCTTTCTGGCCTGCTTCAGAGAAAGAGAGGAAGTGAGACTGAGAGGACAGAAAAGGCTTCTATCTCAAAAAGAAAGAGAGTCACGAAGGGAGATTAAAAGAAACAGGAGAGTGCGAGCAGGGTTTCAACATGCCTTAAGGTTTTTCTGAAGGAGAGAGTGAGTTTCAAGAAAGCGATCTTAGAAACCCTAGAGTTTTGAGAATACTTAGGGAATAACAGAGAGGGTGAGTCGAAGAGGAAACTTTAGGGTTTCATTAGCAAAGCGGAACAGAGAGACGAAGAGAAGAACGGAAGAAAGAAAAGAGCGGTCGGAAGAAGAGAGAGTAAGTTGAGGATAGGGCAAAATGTGGTCTTTTGTATTTTTGACCCATGGCCCACAGGATCTAAACACGTAGAGTGTTCTAATCCACTCGATTGAATTCCTGTGCAGCGTAAAATCTGAGCCGTTCGATCCTCACTTTCGTTGAACGCCTCAGATCATTCTATGTCTACTTCATTAATATACCCTCTCCAAGCCATTCGATCTTAATCACATCGACGGCTCATATTAGCCTCGTCAGGAGCATTAAATGCCACCCATTCCTCTCATGATGAAGTCCTACGCACCCCTCATCTTGGCCATTGGATCATGGTTCTGTATCAATGGTTAAAACCATCCACGTCAAGAGCATTCATGAGGATCTGCGGATCCCTGTTTGCTAGGTGACACGTGTCATCATTACTCCCTGGTGCAATTAATGCGAGGAAGGTCCGTTCATCTCAGCCATCTGATCGCTGAGGAATGTCAAGGGCCAGGATCTTATGCGTGTCAAGGGACATTAATGATGGCCTGCCCCGTCCATTCGCACATCACCACGTGGTGCCTTATTGCACTGGCAGTCAACACGAGAGGCGGATACCCATTTTCACTTCCTAAGCATCCGATTTCTGCCATGTTTCAACAGGCACAATGGTGTCATCCTGCCCAAAACTCGCATGCCCGTGCACTTGCCGACACCTACCACTCTACTTTTCTAGCAATTAAAGTTTGGCATGACTATCTGACAGCCATCCAATCACCCATCTCGATGAACGACCATGATCAATCCAAAGGTGTCCTTTGCTCCCCACCACACGATCTGGATTGGCATGAATGGATCAGATCACTCTAGAGAAGACGTCCGTTCGAACACTGCTCAACCTGTACGAACGAACACATGGCGAGCCCGCCCTCCACGTCATTAATGCTTGAGACGGGTGCATACTCGTCGTTGGATCGAACCCCATAAATGACCACGATGGCGCCACGTCACGGGTCTCGTCCGCGAGCCTAACACCAATCTAGCCTCGCCATGTGGCATCCCCTGGTCTTGACCCGGACCTAAAAGTGGTATGTTTGGACCGGTCAACGTTTGACTGGTCTTGCCCCCCTCCCCGAATCGGTTCCAGACCGGTTTATTCGATTTATTTTAAATAAACTCCATTTTTTAAAGAAAATCCCCCAAAAATCCATAAAAACTCATAAAATTCAATAAAATTCCAAAAAAAAAAAGAAAAATAATAGAAAAATCCAAAAAAATATATTAAGTCAATAATTCTAGCACACATGCATATTCAAGCACTCTCATACTCTCATGCACGCACATATGCATGCGCATGCATGAACGCACTCACATATGAGCACTTTCACTCATGCATGTCTACACCCATGCATTCTAACACGTGCGCACACGTTCACACGTTCATGCATGAACTTGCGTGCAACATATGCATCTACACACTCACGCATATGTGTGCTACATTCATACCTTCATGCACATACATGCACTCGCACACACATACACGTTCATGCACACACCCGTTCGTGCACACACACATATTCATGCATAAGCTTATCCACACTTGCACCCACGCTTACAGCCATGCGCACAACTCACATGCATACATATACACATCCACATGCTCAACATCCATGCTCGTGTTCATAAGACACGCTTTGAACCATTTGGTCTCGACTGAGACCTTAAATTAGTTTTCCTCCAGATCGGTCAACGTTTGATCGGTTCACCACTCCCGGGACCTATTTACCTCGGTTTTCTCCATTTCGCTTGTATACTATTATTATATCCAGAAAATTCACAAAAATCACAAAATTCTCAAAAGTTCTAAAATATTTTCAGACTTTGGCTTCCATTGATTTTATTTGTGTTATTTTTGAAGTTCGGAGAAAAATCACAAAAAATGCTTTCGCACTTAGGAAAAATCCCAAAAAAAAATTTTAGGCATAGAAAATCATTTTCATCCTGAACAAACTGTAAAAACCTTCTGAAATAGTATTTTTCCTATTTAGAAAAATCTACAGATTTCAAAACCCCCAGGAGCGTATTTTGTATCCTATTTTCCATTTTCCTTCCCGATGATTGCAACCAAGAGCATTGACTCTTCGAAGTATTGAATTGCCCTGGTTCTGAGGGAATACTTATATAGTATTTTCATTCTTTTGATTTTTGAAAGGGAGTAATTTTGAAAGGCTTATAAAGTTTATTTTTGGGATAGTTTTTGATTAATCTGGTATCATTCGTAAGAATGGGCGTGTAGGGGGTGCTAATACCTTCCCCTCGCGTAACCGTACTCCCGAGCTCGACTCTAGTGATGCAGGCCGATTCTACTCCTAATAGGGTAGCAATCAAGTGTTCTAACCACACTTCAAAAGGTTAGTGGTGACTCCATCACACATCGTTTTTCACAAAAAAAGTCTTTTTCAAAATACACATTCCATTTTTTTTTCCTATTTGTAGCCGAACCCACATTCTCGCCAGAGAGCGGTTTCTTGCCAGAGAGTGGTTCTTTGGGCAGGCTTTGGGACGTCGTGACAATAATAAAGGATTTGTTTAGTTATATGGTTGTTTTTATTTTTTATTTTTCTAGATTTTCAAATCATTACCCAAAAAACATGCCTTGTTTTCTATAATAAATCAAAAATTTAGAAAACAATGAAAAAAAAATGTTTTCTAATTTTTCTACAAAAATTTTAAATTTAAAAAATAAGGTACTTTTTTAATTATTAGAAAATTTGAAAATTGAAACAAAATATTATTCTAGTAAACCTTTTTATCATTTTGTCTTCTTCTCATACAAATATCGCCGGATTTTTGTATTACATTGAAAAACTTAAAATAAAAAATAAAAAATATTTTCATAACTAAACTGGTCTTTAATTTTTAATTTCTAAATTTCTAAGTAGTTTCAAAAATAACATCTTATTTAAAAAAAAAAATATAAAAGAAATAAAAATTTTAAAAATAATAAAATAGTTTTACATTTCCTATACAAAATTAGAAAACTAAAAAAGGTGCATTTTTATAATTATTTGAAAAAGTAAAATTAGAAAATAAAACTATTTTTGACAAGTAAATACTATCAAAATTTGTTATCATTTTCTGATCTTTTGGTACGAACATTGTAAAATTGAAAAATAAACTGATTTTCTAATAATTTTTTTTAAAAAATAAAAAATAAATTAAATTCATATTTTCAATACTGCAAAAATAAGTCTCCTTACTTTTAATCTGACCATATTTGGTTTTAGACAAGCATTAGACCAATGAAGGATTAGCATTCATGCAAAATAACCTAATACCTCCTATTAATAGAAAACTTGCAGCTTGCCTATGCCTATTTTAGCCAACCTTGGAGCCTTGATTTTATTGACTTCTACTTAATTGTGGAAGCTTAAATACTTAGAATGCAGGTGATGACTGATTGGTTTCTAAACCAAAGTGTTAGTATGATAGCTTAAGGAGGATGGTGATTTCTTTGTAAATAATATTTCTTTTCTTTCATGACTAGTCTCTTAGATTTTATTTGAGACACTTCATTTGTGAATTATTTTTTAAATAAAAATAAACACCATTTTTATTATTATTATTTTTTCATATTTTATATAGTCTATTGTAAGAAACAATTACAACACTTGTTACATTGAAAAAATAATTTTTTTTTAATTAGTGAGAATTGAAATTTAAACATTTAAGCTCGATATTAACTCCTAAATATATTGTTAAATGTCATTATTATTGTGCTACAAAATATTCTTTAATATATTGCCATTGACAAATTATTATGATGGGGATCAACATGTCTTACCCATTTCCTTTGCAACTATGGTGACACATATACGACCTCTCGATGTCCACTCCTTTGCTGACATGGTGATACATGGATGACCTCCCGATGTCCACTTTTGTTTGTAATTATTTGGTAGGTACACATGGAGTTATTTGAAGACTACTTGAAGACTTTCGGTACGAGAAGACCCTAGCCGATATGCTGAAGCAAATTTGAGTCCAAGACCAATATGGGCCCCATGTGGCTTGTGAGCCCCACATAGCTTCATAGGCCCCATACGGATTTGGCCTTCCTTTGGCACATGTCTCATATTTTAATTGTATAAGTTTATGTCAACTAAACATAAGCATGTGAGTTTAGTAAGTTGTGAGAGTATTTATTATGTTAGAATTAAGTGTAAGTATTTAATATTTTGTTTTCCCATGTTCAGTTTCTCATGCTTTGTCCTCCCATGTCTGTGTAAGAGTTAATGTATTGTCCCCCATGCTAAGTCTTTATATTCTGAATCATTTTAAGAATTTTGGAGAGAGTTTTGATATTGAATATTAAGAAGAATTTCTTTGTTAAAGCTTAAAGCTTGTCTAATCATTTTGATTACGTAATGTGAGGCTATAAGCATTCTCTCTGGAGATCACGTGGTAAGAGACCACCCTATCCAACACTATCACCATTCTCACCTATCCCTCATACATCCCACACGACCATTCATATACACACAGCAGTTCCCTTTCTATCACTACAAAAAAACTAGTCTTTAGTGATGAAATTATTAATAAAGGATTCAAATTTGTCACTAATAGTAGGGTATTAGTGACAGTTTTAGTAACCGTTACTAATACGACACTATTAGTGACGGATCTATTAGTGACGAAATTGAATCCATAACTAACAGTTTCATTACTAAAAATCAGAAATATCGCGTGAAAACATTTTCGCGCATAAATTATTCCAAAAAAATATTAACGACGATTTCTGTGGTATTAATGACGAATTAAATCTGTCACTAAAAGGTAAACATTAGTGACGATTAAATAATCATCACTACTATTATTTAAAAAAAATAAAAAAAAAATTTAGTTGAAAGTATTGGTGACGAATTTTTAAATGAGTCACTATTGACTTATTATTAGTGACGGATTTGAGAACTGTCACTAATACTTCCTTTTTTAAAAAAATTAAAAAATTTTGGTGCAGAGTATTAATGACGAATTTACATATTCGTCACTATTGGTCTACTATTAATGACAGATTTAAAAACTGCCACTAATACTTCCCTTTTTTAAAAAAATTAAAAATTTTTAGTTCAAAATATTAGTGATGAATTTACATATTCATCACTAGTGGCCCATTATTAATGACAGATTTGAGAACCGTCACTAATAATTCCCTTTTTTAAAAAAAAATAAAAAAATTTTAGTTCAGAGTAATAGTGACGAATTTACAAATTTATCACTATTGGCTCATTTTAGTGACGAATTTGAGAACCATCACTAATACTTTCCTTTTTAAAATAAAAAAATAAAAAAATTTAGTTCAGAGTATTAGTGACAAATTTACAAATTCATCATTATTGGCTCATTATTAGTGACGGATTTGGGAACCGTCACTAATTCTTCCTTTTTTTAAAAAATAAAATAAAATTTTAGGTCAGAGTATTAGTGACGAATTTACGTATTTGTCACTATTGACTCATTATTAGTGACGGATTTAAGAACCGTCACTAATACTTCCCTTTTTAAAAAAAATAAAAAATTTTTAGTTCATAGTACTAGTGGCGAATTTATATATTCGTCACTATTAACCCATTATTAGTAACGAATTTGAGAATCATCACTAATACTTCCCTTTTTAAAGAAAAAAAAAAAAAATTAGTGTAGAGTATTAGTGACGAATTTACATATCCGTCACTATTGGCCCATTATTAATAGTGACGGATTTAAGAACCATCACCAATACTTCCTTTTTAAAAAAAAATTAAAAATTTTTAGTTCAGAGTATCAGTGACAAATTTACATATTCGTCACTGTTGGCCCATTATTAGTGACGGATTTGAGAACCGTCACTAATACTTCCTTTTTTTAAAAAAAAATAAAAAAAACTTATCTGAAACTAGTAGTGACGAATTTACAAATTCGTCACTATTGGCCCATTCCCCCCCAATCTCTTATTTTTCCTCCTTTTCCCTCCAAAATTTCCCTCAATTCTCTCCCAGCCCCTCCCTCCCGATCCTCCTCTCTCCCGATCCTCCCCTTTTCGTCATCGTTCGTCATTGCCTCGCTCATTGCCGTCGCCTGCCACTGTCGCCCGTCGCCGTTGGCTTGCCATCGCCGTCATGGCCCAACTTTTGCTCGTCGCCGTTCGCTGCTCTGACCATTGCCGCCGTTGCTCCTCGCTAGGATCTAGGTTTGCTTCATCTTCTTCTTCTTCTTCTGCTACTTCCAAGTAAGCTTCTGTTATTTTTCACTGAATCTGTCTTCTTATATCATTGTCACATTGTTTGGGACTCGGATATTTTTGCTGGAGGCTTGCCTGGATAAAGCATTTTCCAATATTAGCTGTGCGATAAAATTGCCATTCTTAAATTTTAATGGAACCAAATGGGTTTTTTTGAACTCTATAATATATTTTTAATGTTTAGTGTTCAGTAGGGCTACTGTGTTGTTCGTGACTTGTATTGATATTTTTTCATTATTTTAATGCTGTGTTTAATTTTTTTTTTTTTTATAATATTGGGAAGAGATCAAGGTTGCAATTGATAGGATATTATTGTTTGTTTCTTTGCCTGCTTAGTGTTTATTTATATCCTGATTTCTTTATTAATCTAATTTGGTTATTATTTACTTTTTTAAACTTAATGATAAAGAGAAGATTATGTTTTCTTACTGTATAGTTTATGCTTGTTCCCCTGGATTTGCCTTGATTTTCCATTCCATAATTAGGTAAAAGTAACCTAGGAGATTACAGGAACTTTGTGGTGCTAGCCTAAGATCTAATGAAGACACAATTTACATATTTTTTGCACAATGCCTTTCCAAGTTCCAACACAGTGAGAGACAGAGAGAGAAAAGAGTTTTAATTGTTGGTGGAGAAAATAGACATGTTATGAATGCCAATGGATGTAGGCAACCTACAACTAGTCAACTACTCTAAAGGTGGGTGGGGGTTGTACAACTTAATTAAATCTAGCTACTACTTTCTACACCAACAGTGTCATCTATTAATGTATCACATGGTGACATATTCTTTTGTTTTTTTCAACAAATTGAAATTTCTAACAAAGATGCTAATCTTAAAAATATTATTGTATTTAATAAAAATGAAGATTGCGTCTTAAAATAAATTTGAATTCTTTCCAATTGATTTGTAAAACGATTCAGTTAAGTTTTTAAATATATATTGTTAAAACTTGATATACATTGTGACGTACTCTGTAATATATTTTTAAATAGTTAATTCTATAAAATAGAAATACACTATTTCCTCATTACAGTAATATAATATATGTTTATAAAATAGCATATATTATATTGTAACTTTTACATATTCTATATATCTTATGAATTACTGTGTACTATCCAAAAAAACTTCATAAAAGAAATACTTTAATTTAATAAATAAAATAAATTTTATTTATTCATAAAATTTGATGCATTTTATGTGTAGTAAATATTAGTGATATTTGAAACTTCACAATAATTCTTGTAATCCTATGCTTGTTTGATTATTGCTGTTGAGTAGTTGTTACTGAGTTAGATCGAGTGAAATTTAAATAAAAAGGGTATGAAAGTTTTTTATTATTATTTTAGTTAATATATGTCCACTCTGATACTCCTTTGACAGCCTAGGAGGTGTAAGTCTCACTTTTAAAAATCTAAGGCGTCCTTTGTAATGGATGGTATAGTTAAGGGTGTAAGTGTATTTTTCCCTTAATTTTATTGACAAAGTTAACCTTTGGTAAGTCAACAATTAGTGAATCATGAAGTTTATACAAAAAAATTTTACCTTTAATAAATGACATATTTTACCTTTTTCATTGAATTGTAATATAAAAATGACGTCAATTTAAATACATTAATTAAGTTGAGAAAGTTTGCTAAAGTTTAACATTATGAAAACCAAGCTGGTAAACGAATCAAAGACTCTAGTTCTCTTTTACCGATCCATCTAGTTCATATGGTTTAGCTCAAGCATGACATTCACATGACATCATAATTTTTTTTTATTATTATTATTTTAATCTATGAAATTTTAAGAGTTGCTTATAAATCATAAAAAATGTCTATAATTGAAATTCGGATATGTTGTTTTTGGTTAAATTATATTGAATTACAACATTTTCGACCCATCATTTAATGACTAGAAAGCAAAGGTAAGTTTTATTTATAACTATGTGAACTTGAAATCTTTTGAAAATTTAAATTGAAATGTCGAATGACTAAATCTTTTTGATGGATGGTATTATGTTATATGAATTGTAAATTGAACTACTGAAATACATGCTTGTGTTAAACACCAACTGCATGGTTGATGCAGTACATTGTGAATTGCATGCTGGTAGTGGATTTAGGTTCTCGTATGCTCAAACTCACTGGTATCTGCATAATGCATATTATTGTGATTTGTTTGCGTGAATCTATCAAGTTTTAGTGAAGGAATTTTTTGAGAAATGTCCAATTTACAGACAGCATGCTGCCAAAATTTCGTTAAAGTTTTTCCAAAATAAAACCATGTACAAAGAAATGTATGCATGATTAGTTAAAACTTAAAATCTTTCTAACTCGCGCTCTCACATGTTGAAATTCGTAAGAAAAGAGGCGATCTTAGGCTTATCATTGAAAATCTAAAACACTTGGTTAAGAACAACAATGTATAGAATATAGTGAAAGGTCAAGAACTAAATGTCATATGAAGTAAAATACCAAATTAATTACTGCCATTCCATGTGTTCATTGAAGCTTAAACCCGTTCAAGAACGGTTACTATATATTCATGCCTAATTGTACATGTAAGACAAATCAATTGTTATAATTCAATTGATTATTAGTCATACTATGTTGACTAATGATCAATTGAACATGTTAATTTTTTGTTTCACTTACGATTAGTAATGTTTGTATTTCAACTATTCTTGGATTGTCTAATGTGGACAGTTCATGAAGTTGTATTTACATTGTTGTCATCATTCACACTTTGTCAATTGTCATTATATATTTCGAGTGCGCCTCTACTTGTATTCTCTGGGTGCATAGTGGGGTGTCGTGACAATTTGTTAATGATGGAAAACTAGCAACATGTTCACTTCCCCCATCTCGTGTACTTGGAGAGCCATGGGAAGATGCTGCCGAAATTTATAATGACTACGACAAAGGAAGTTGAGTGACTGATCACAATGTAAATGTAACATTCCTAAATGGGATAGAATCCGTAACCTTTAGACATAAGGTCATCGATTATAGGATTCACGATGCATGTGTCATAAACATTATGAGAATGTAATCAACACCATTTACTTGAACATGTTATAGGGTAATTAACGAACATGAATAAGAGTTGGATGAACGCTCAGGGTAGGTTTTTTCCAGAATACGTGAAAGGGGTACATGATTTCATAGAGTTTGTGCGTCGTCGTGCAGACAAAGCCAGTAGAATAAGGCGTCCTTGCAAGAAATGTCAAAACATAACATTCAAACAGATTGATATGGTCCATTCACATTTATTAGACTTTGGAGTGGAGAAAAGGTACACAAGATGGGTGTTCCACGGTGAAGATTATGCATTTCAGAGTGATGATGATGATGATGAAGATAAGGGGGCAAATATAGTAGGTGGTGATACACGTTCAGAAAGGTTAATCGAAATGTTAGGTGACTTGCAAAGGGGGATTGTAGTGGACTCGGGCGATGTCAGTGTGTTGCGTACTGGTGTTGAATCTACTTCAGCAGGTACCATACTTTGTGATCCTAGTACGTTGAATCGACTGGAAAAACCATTTGCTAATCTCGTGAGGGATGCACGGGTGCCCCTCTATCCAAACTGTAAAAAGTTTTCAGAATTAAAGTTTTTGATAAAGTTGCTTCATGCAAGGACAATGCATGAGTTATCTCAGAGTGCATTCAACATGCATTTAAGCCTTATTAAGGCATCACTGCTTGATGGTGAAACACTTCTGAAGTCTTTTTATAAGATGAAGACATACATGCTTGAATTGGGTCTTGGTTACACTCTAATACATGCGCGTAGGTATGATTGTGCACTCTTTTATGGTGAACATGAAAATGTGAATGAGTGCCCAGAATGTGGTGAACCGAGGTATACAACTAATCAGAAGAAGGGTAAAAAGATCTCCTAAAAAGTTTTACGATTTTGTCCATTAATCCTGTGACTGCAACGATTGTACATGTGCAGAAAGACTACTGCCGATATGAGATGGCATCAAGAGAAATGTCTTCAAGATGGAAACATCCTTAGCCATCCAGTGGACTTCGAAGCTTGGGCCAATTTTGAAAAAATGCATCCGTGGTTTGCTAGTGATCCTCGCAACATTAGACTTGACCTTACTTCAGATGGTTTTAATCCTTTCAGTAACATGAACAACCCGTATAGCATGTGGCCAATTATGATGATGCCATACAATATGATGCCATGGGAATGTATGAAAGAACTCTTCATTTATAAGTCGCTGCTTATTCCAAGATCGAGGACATCTGGTAATGATATTGATGTGTACTTGCATCCATTAATTGACGAGTTGATAGAACTATGGGAATAAGGAGTGGAAACATTTGATGTGGAAAGCGGGACAACCTTTCGGATGCATGCTGCAGTGTTGTGGACAATTAATGATTTCCCAGCTTATGGAAACTTGTTAGGTTGGAGCACAAAATGTTACTTAGCATGCCTAGTTTGAAATAAGGATCTTGGGTCATTATCCTTGAAGCATGGACGCAAGTTATGCTTTATGTGTCATTGTTGTTTTCTACGACCTGGACATCCTTGGAGGACTCGTGGCATCAAAAGCTTTAATGAAAAACCTGAACGAAGGTTGCAGCCAAAATGACTAAGTGGGGAAGAGATATTAAACCAGCTCAGGTTGATCGGAGATGTGAAATTTGGGAAAACACAACCAGTAGAAAAAGAAAATGTGCTGAGTGGGAGTTGAATTGGACAAAGAGAAGCATCTTCTTCGAGTTGCCATACTGGAAAGATCTTCCACTACGCCACAACTCAAAACCTCCTATATATTAAAAACTTTTATAGTCAAACTCACGTTAGCAAATTAAATCCTAAGGACCAAAGACAAGCTCAAAAATCTCCAACAAAGCAAAGGCAATCTTAAAACCTTCTAAACCAGGATTCCACCACTATCACTAAATAGAAGAAAAACAAACCATAATCCATTTTCTCAATCTATAACCAAAGCTTTTTATTTCCATAAGTGAATCCAAGAAACCCTAACTGAATCTATCACAAGCCTTCTCACAATCTTAGTAATAACTTCATGCACAGCCCAAGCTGCATCAAGAATGCTTGAGAAGCAACCTTCTAGAAAAAACTAGAAAACCTTAGTTGAATTGTGTTTTAACGTTTTCCTCGCAATATTTTCTTCATGGATGGTATTTTGTTATATGAATTGTATATTGAACTACTGAAATACATGCTTGTGTTGAACACCAACTACATGACTGATACAGTACCTTGTGAATTGCATGCTGGTAGTGGATTTAGGTTCTTGCGTGCTCAAACTCACTAGTATCTACATGATGCGTATTATTGTGATTTGTTTGCTTGAATCTATTAGGTTTTAGTGCAGGAATTTTTTGAGAAATTTCCAATTTATAGACGGCATGTTGCCGAAATTTTGGTAAAGTTTTTTCTAGAATAAAACCGTGTACAAAGAAATGTATGCATGATTAGTAAAGTCATTCTAACTCGCACCTCTCACGTGTTGATATTCATAAGAAAAGAGGTGATCTTAGGCTTATCATTAAAAATCTAAAACACTTGGCTAAGAACAACAATGTTTAGAATATAGTGAAAAGAAAAGAACTAAATGCGATATAAGTAAGTGAAAGCCACTTATGAACATTAAAACCCATTAAAGAATCACAACTCGAAACCTCCTATATATTGAAAAATTTTATAGTCAAACTCAAGTTAGCAAATTAAATCCTAAGGACCAAAGACAAGCTCAAAAATCTCCAACAAAGCAAAGGCAATCTTAAAACCTTCTAAACCAGGATTCCACCACTATCACTGAATAGAAGAAAAACAAATCATAATTCATTTCCTCAATCTATAACCAAAGCTTTTTATGTCCGTAAGTGAATCCTAGAAACCCCAACTCAATCTATCACAAACCTTCTCACAATCTAAGTAACAACTTCATGCATAACCCAAGCTGCATCAAAAATGCTTGAGAAGCAACCTTCAGGACAAAATTAGAAAACCTTAGTTGAATTGTGTTTTAACATTCTCCTCGTAATATTTTGTTCATGGATGGTATTATGTTATATAAATTGTATATTGAACTATTGGACTATATGCTTGTGTTGAACGCCAACTGCATGGTTGATGCAATACATTGTGAATTGCATGTTGATAGTGGATTTAGGTTTTCGCATGCTCAAACTCACTGGTATCTGCATGATGCATATTATTGTGATTTGTTTGCTTGAATGTATTAGGTTTTAGTGTTGGAATTTTTTTGAAAATGTCCAATTTACAGACGACTTATTGCCGAAATTTCAGTAAAGTTTTTCCAAAATAAAACCGTGTACAAAGAAACGTATGTATGATCAGTAAAAACTTAAAGTCATTCTAACTCGCACCTCTCACGTGTTGATATTTGTAAGAAAAGAAGCGATCTTAGGCTTATCATTCAAAATCTGAAACACTTGACTGAGAACAACAATGTATAAAATACAATGAAAGGTCAAGAACTAAATGCTATATAAGTAAGTGAAAGCCACTTATGAACATTAAAACCCATTAAAGAATCACAACTCCAAACCTCCATATATTGAAAACTTTTAGAGTCAAACTCAAGTTAGCAAATTAAATCCTAAGGACCAAAGACAAGCTCAAAAATCTCCAACAAAGCAAAGGCAATCTTAAAACCTTCTAAACCAGGATTCCACCACTATCACTGAATAGAAGAAAAACAAATCATAATTCATTTCCTCAATCTATAACCAAAGCTTTTTATGTCCGTAAGTGAATCCTAGAAACCCCAACTCAATCTATCACAACCCTTCTCACAATCTAAGTAACAACTTCATGCACATCCCAAGTTGCATCGCTTGAGAAGCAACCTTCTGGACAAAACTAGAAAACCTTAGTTGAATTGTGTTTTAACGTTTTTCTCGTAATATTTTCTTCATGGATGGTATTTTGTTATATGAATTATATATTGAATTACTGGAATACATGCTTGTGTTGAATGCCAACTGCATGACTGATGTAGTACATTGTGAATTGCATGCTAGTAGTGGATTTAGGTTTTCGCATGCTTAAAATGTTTTATTTTGTGAAAACAATCATGTTTCAAGTACAGATTTTATAGGAAAATGTCCAATTTACAGACGACATGCTGCCAAAATTTCGTTAAAATTTTTCAAAAAAAAATCACGTACAAAGATAATTATGATCAAATGAATGTTAAAATATTTTTGAAAGGATGAGTGAAAGTTAAACGAAATGTCATTTCATTAAGTCATAAATTTGCATCTATTAACATACATGGTAGATCATTTGCTTTTAACTACGGATAAGCATGATCATTAGTCCACCACAAGGGATACTCTGTTTTGAGAACGAGTTAAAGTGCTTACATGCGTGGTTTGATGCATGCAACTGTATATATTCATACGTACGCCATTCACATTCATTTAAGCTATTTGTTTAGGGTTGAAAATTATTGTACGGCGCATTCTCTATATTTTTCTTCTTGATTATACTGAGTGTCAGCTCTCCATTCTGTTCTCCATTTGTATATTAATTTTTTTTATGATTCTTAATTTGTAGGGTTTGTGGCTATCATAACATCAGCACGATGCCATGCATGCACTATAGTCATCGGATGCAACTTTTGATTATTCCTTTGTAATTTTTATTGTTATTTGAACAAATGGAGTTTTTGTATTTTAATTTGAATTTGTATAACGTATTTGTATTTGAATTTTGAATTTTTTGGAATTTTTTTCTTATCTGAACAGATGTTATTTTTTTTTATTTTAATTGAATTTGTATTTAAATTCGAAATTTTGAATAATTTATGCATTTTGTACTAATTATGGTTTCAGGTTATGTATGCAAAAATGTAATTCAAATTTTTTTACAGGAATTAATGATTAAAAAAAATTAGTCTTAATTTTTTTTAATTTCTTAATTATTAGTGAAGGATTCAAATTCATCACTAATAATAAGGTGTTAGTGACGAATTATAAATTCATCACTAATAGTATAATATTAGTAAATGATTCAAATTCGTCACTAATAGTGCAGTATTAGTGAAGGATTCAAATTCGTCACTAATATCCTACTATTAGTGATAAATTTGAATCATTCACTAATATTGTATTATTAGTGACAAATTTGTAATTCATCACTAGTACCCTACTAATAGTGACGAATTTGAATCCTTCACTAATACTGTACTATTAGTGATGAATTTATAATTTGTCACCAATACCCTACTATTAGTGACGAATTTGAGCTGAGTCGATGTAGAATTTATAATGACAGTATTAGGGTTTTAGTGACGGTTATAATCCGTCACTCATACTCCATTATTAGCGACGAATTTAAAATTCGTCACTAATAGTTAGTAGCAACGGTAGATATAGCAACTAATTTAAAATCGTCACTAATACTTATAAATTCGTCACTAATACTATTAGTGATGAATTTATATGTATTAGTGACAGATTTGATCCTTCACTAATACACTGATTTTTTGTAGTGTTATCATTGTGTGCAAAACTTGTTCCAAGGATTTTCTAGCGTGATCTGAGTTTGTTTTGAATAATATCAAGTCATCCAATGATTTCCTTTCGTAAGATTGTTATTTTCCTTAAGCCCTTTCTGGTTGTGAACTCTTACTTGAAGCCCCGTAATCTTTGTTGAAGTAGCTCTTGAATTTTTGCATTTTATCAAAAACCCGTAAGCATTGAAGCGACTGAAGTCATTGGTTCAGTCAATTGAACTGCTATTGCCAATCAGGAATTATGCTTCTAAATTCCTTAGGCGACTGAACCCTGAAGTTCAAGCAACTGAAATCACCCTGAACCTTTAGTTTTCAATATTATTATCACTTGCTTCTATCAATTGTGGGAGTATTGTTGTGCTAACATAGAACTTACATTCTTGAATTTTTGAAATAGCATCTCTTCAACATATAACTTGATTCCTTTGTGAAAGGACAAATGAGATTTAATTTCTAGACAAACTATACACCTTTTCAAAATCCTTTAAACATGTGAATCATAGCCTAGTTTATAATGTTTATGTACGTTTGGTTGATTAAATTTTTAATTTAAAGTGTTTACGGTGTGTGTGCTTGCTTGAGGGTTATCAGTAGGACTAGGCCACCCTTACTCGTCCTACATCATCTTGGTATCAGAGCCTAGGTTAGATTAGGTGAACCCTTAAAGTCCTTTTTTTTTCCTTGGCTGAATTGGCCTTCCCAAAATTCCCTCCTTAGCCGTGAGCCCCTGTGCTATGTGTTGTTATGTTTTGATGGCAACCCGAGCTAGAAATTGTTATCATGGTTGTAGGAATGATATGGACCGTGACACAATCTTAGATGACCTACAAGACCAAGCTCATGTCTTAACCCAAGACTTGACCAATGCACTTGCAAGAATTAAGAGGTTGGAAGCTAGTTTAGCTCCTAACCTACCACCAAAAAATCTAGAACAACGCCTTGAGGTAGACAATGAACTTGCTTCCCATCACTATAGGGAGCCAAATAACCCTCCGAGAGAGAGGACACCACCTCTAGAACGACCTCTCATTCCTCCCCCACCAAAACCAAATGCTCCTAGAAGGTTCCAATGTCATGACCCGTATGTTCCATACTGGAATGATGAGGATTATGATGAAGAGGATTTTTCACCAAGGAGACTATATCGTAGGGAAAATCATGATCCGAAAATGGATGTGATGAAAAAAGTGAAAATTGAGGCCCCTACATATGATGGCCAAATGGATCTAAAGATTTTTCAAGATTGGTTGGCTTAAATGGATTTATACTTTGATTGGTATAAAATGAATGACCCACAATGAGTGAGATTTGCAAAGATGAGGTTGACTGGGCAAGTAAAGCTTCTAAAGTGATTCCAAAAAAATAAAAAATAAAAAAAAATAAAAAAAAAAAAATAATTAATATAACATAATATAATATAATAATATAATAATATTATATATATATATATATATATATGTTCCTTCAGGAAGTATCCTCAAGGAAATTTCATTTCCTTTCCACAAAGAACCCCCTATATATATATATCTATATATATATATAGATATATATATATATATATATGTTCCTTCAGGAAGTATCCTCAAGGAAATTTCATTTCCTTTCCACACAGAACCCCCCCCCCCAGCGTAGCCCTCTCTCTCTCTCTCTCTCTCTCTCTCTCTCTCTCTCTCTCTCTCTCTCTCTCTCTCCTCAACTCACTTCCTCTCTCAATTTCATGGCGATATGTGCACTGATTGAAGAACAGAAAATATCCGTAGGTTCCATTACTAGTCACCAATGTTTTAACTAGGGTGATTTCGTCGTTAGGGCGTCGTAGGCACCACTCTCGGGATAAGGTAAGGGCAATAAATTATGTCAGTTTATTTTGAAAATATCCATATTAAATTGTAGTATTTGGTTTCAAGAATAATATACATGATTTTTTAAGTATTTAAGCTTATGGGAATGGTAATTTTGAATTATTATACGTATGTTTTGGGGAATAAATTTTAATTAAATTAAACTGCAGGGTTTTGATCAAATTAAGATTTTTGGAAATATGTTCTAATTAAGTTAAACTCCGTGGATTTGATCAAATCATATTTCTTTGAGAATATTTTGGAGTTAAATTAAATTGCAGGGATTTGATCATATTCAAAATTTTAATATATATTGGGGATTAAATTTAAAAATTGGGAATTGATCACACCTACATTATAATTAAATTTACCAATTATATATTTTGAAAATTTTGCAGGTAATTGGTGAAATTATAATTATTGAATAAATCATGTGTCATGAGATTTAATTATATTTTACTACATAATTGAATCTCTGTATTTTTGTGGTATTATCGTGAAAATGTGATTTGGACTATTTGATGGAAATATTGGAAATGTGGTGGAATTTGTGAAATAAGATATGACGGATAAGAGTCGGGTTTGATATAACGACTGAGAGCTGGGTTGATATGACTACCGAAAGCCGAATTTGATATGACGACTGAGTGCCGGGTTTGATATGACAGGTATACTGAATTACAAAGATGAGAATTTTATTATAGTTTTATTACTTAAATTGCATTCTATGGTTTAAGAACCATGAGTACCAGTTGTGATGAGAGTACGGTACCGTAGCAAGTGATTGAGATAGCGCAACCACACTGTTCTGGATAGAAGTGTTGGTATTGATAAGTCGATTTGGCCACAGAAGGGTTATGTACCCCCTTGGAGTTTAGACCACACTGGGTAGGCAAATCAAACTTGCAGACATGAGGTTTGACTTAGCCTGGTGGTGGGCCAGCCAAGGCTAGATCCAGTCTTCGGACCGCACAACCCGATCTTGGGGGTTATACATAAAGATGTTGTTTTATTCAAAAAAGGGGTTTCTTCTATGCATATATGTAAATTTATGTAAATGATATTATTTACTGGACTGATTATATTGTAAATAAAATGTGTATTTCTAGTTGTATAGGTGTGAGTTATATTATACAAAAGTCATATTTTCCAGATAAAGTAAATTAAGTGAGTTGTTTGATTTCACTAAAACTCATGTTTGCCACACACTGACAATAATTTATTCCATCTTACTAAGAAGTGTCTCACCCCAATAAATATATCAAATTTTCAGGACCTACGACAAATCGAGTCTAGGAGCTTCAGGGTGAGACCTAGACAAGTTAGCTAAGAGTGAGTAGTGTTGGGACAATATTTTGTTTATATCTAGTTGTTTTGGTTATTTGGGGTGGTAATATGTTTTTGGGGACATGTTGATATTAAGGTTGAGAGGTAGCTGGCATGCATGGTTGTAAAAGTATATTTTGTTTTCGCTGTTTGTTTGTTTAAATTAATTATGGGGTGGTATTACTTTGGACCCCACTGGGTCCAAGGATATGGTGTGTGTGGTATCAAAAATAGCATTGATGATGTCATTATTATGATTATTTTTGGATTAATTTTAGGGGCATTACAATTGTGGTATTAGAGCCTAGGTTGCGAGGTTCTGCAGACTCTAGAGGAATTATACTACCAGAGTGTAGGAATGAGTGGTGATAAGAGTAGGAAAGGGGTAGCCTAGGTAAGGTAAAGTGGGTCAGCTATAGGGGGGATAGTGGATCAGAGAACCTGAGATGTTGGGTTTTGTCTTGTATTCTAGAGGCAGAATTCCCTTGATGGTCTTCCGTGGTTTTCCTGAGGCGACGGTCTCAAAAAAATCATGGTAAACCATCGACGGTTTTATTTTTGAATGGTAAGGCTGACCCTTGGATTGGGGAGTTGGAGCAGATGATTTATTTGTGCGGGAAAAGTCTATCAGGGAAGGTCAAAGTATTCTAGTATGAGATGTAGGGGAACTTTATAGTTATAGTTACTTAGTTATACGGGAAGTGTTCCGCCACTAGAATTCTAAGACACTATTATTTGCTATGTTTTTAGGATAGATCTCACGGATAAGGGCATAGATGCTGGAGGTAATAATAATATGGATACTTCCAAAGAGGAGGATGTAGATACCTAGGAGGTGCTGCGAGGTTTAACCCGACAAGTTAGGAAGGAAATTCGGTAGGACCCTAGAGGACAGAATCACCCGCAGGTAGATCAAGGTTGCACTATCGAGCAGTTCAGCTATATGAGTCTGCCGATATTTTTAGAAGGAGCGGACTTGATCGCGGCTGAGGATTGGGTTCAGGAAATTAAGGAGCTTCTGGTTGTTCTACATTGCACCGATGAGTAGATGGTGCAGTATGCTACATTCAAATTGATAGGAGAGGCTAAACGATGGTGGAGAGTAGTAAGGTTGGTGGAAGAACAGAGGCTAGGACTTGCGGCTATCACTTGGAGCCATTTTTGGGATATCTTCTTCGACATATTTCCCCGATTTCACCAGGGAAGTTAAGGCAGAGGAGTTCCTGAATCTGACACAGGGGCACATGACCATACATCAGTACATGACCAAGTTCGTGGAGCTATCTCGCTTTGCCCCATATATGGTCTCAGATGAACTAAGGAAGACTTGGAGGTTTTAAAGAGGTTTGAGGCAAGGAATACACGTGCAGGTGGTGGCGTTTCAGGCTTAGAGTTTCACTGAGCTGGTGGACAAGGCCATGGTAGTGGAGACCAGTATACAAGAGTGTGAGGGGGTAGCGAACTAGAGGAAGAGACCCCTGTCTCATAGGTTTCAGACCAGCACCAGTCGGAATACATGAAGGAGGCCTGGTGACTACGTGGGTCAGCGACAGGAGGTGGGGCCTCGAGCTCCTTAGGGAACTCAATCACGCCCTCCTTGCCCCAAGTGCAATCAGAAGCATTAGGGTGAGTACCGGGGTAGATTCACTAGCTTTTACCCATGTGGTAGACCTGGCCACATAGCACAAGACTGTCATGCACTATTCAGTGATGCGCCCGCGCCTCATTAGTTCCAGGGACATAATCAAGAACCTCGAGGTGGCCACCAAAGGGGCACCACCCAGGCGCGGGTGTATTCGCTTACACCGAGAGATGCAGAGAATGTCGACGACGTGGTGACGGGTACTATTTTATTCTTGTCGCACAAAGCTATTGGGTTGTTTGATTCAGGGATGAAACATTCATTCGTGGCTCAAGATTTTTTTAAATTGTGTGGGATAAAGGCTCAGCCACTAGGCGTCGATTTATTAGTGGCTACGCCGACAAGGACCATAGTAATGTATAGGACGACACTTAAAAATTTTTCGATGGGTATTAAGGGAAGGATGTTGCCTGCAAATTTGGTGGTTTTGGACATTCATTGTTTTGAGGTAATTTTGGGAATGGACTGGCTAGCTTTCAGTTATGCCAGCATTGACTGCTAGAAAAAGGAGGTGGTGTTTAGACCACGAGGAGAACAGAGGTACAGATTTGTGGAGTCGTGCGTGCGCACCTCACCACCGATTCTGTCAGCCATGCAGGCTAAGAGGTTACTTATAGAAGGATGTCAGGGCTACCTAGCTTATGTGAAAGATGCATCAACGGAAGAACTAAAGCTAGAGGACATCCTGATAGTGAAAAATTTTCCTAAATTGTTTTAAGAGGATTTGCTCAAGTTACCTCCCAAGCATAAGGTGGAGTTTGCTATCGACCTATCTTCGAGAACGGTGTTGATCTCTAAGGCTCCGTATAGGATGGCTCCAGCATAATTGAAAGAATTAAAGGAACAACTGCAAGAGTTGTTGGATAAGGGTTTCGTAAGGCCTAGTGTATCTCCGTGGGGCACACTGGTGTTATTTGTTAAAAAAAAATGGGTCGATGAGGATGTGCATGGACTATCGGGAGATAAATAAAGTGACAATAAAGAATAAGTATCCACTACCCCGTATTGATGATCCATTTGACCAACTTTAGGGAATGCAGGTTTTCTCAAAAATTGATCTCCGATCCGGGTATCATCAGGTGAAAATTAAATCAGAAGATGTAACGAAGACCGCTTTTCGAACCAGGTATGACCATTATGAATTTTTAGTTATGCCATTCAGATTGACCAATGCTCTAGTTGTATTCATAGACTTGATGAATAAAGTCTTTTATTAGTACCTGGATCAGTTCGTAGTGGTATTTATTGATGACATATTGGTGTATTAAAGGAGTCCCAAAGAGCACGAGGATCATCTGAGGATAGTACTTCAGGTGTTGAGGGAAAGGAGATTGTATGCCAAACTCAAGAAATGTGAGTTCTGGCTAAAACAGGTGGCATTCTTGCGGCACGTGATATCTAAGGATGGTATTTCTGTGGATCCAAGCAAGATAGAGGCTATAGTGGATTGGGCAAGACCAAAAAATTTCCACGAGGTCAGGAGTTTCTTGAGATTGGCAGGATACTACCATCGATTTGTGGAGGGTTTCTCCAAGTTATCAGGTCTCTTGACAAAGTTGACTAGGAAGAATATGAGATATGAGAGGATAGATTAGTGCAAGTTGAGTTTTCAGGAGTTAAAGCAGCGACTTATCACTGCGCTGGTACTAACAATCCCTTCAGGAGAAGGGGGTTTTGTAATCTACAGTGATGCATCTAAAAAAGGGCTCGGGTGCATACTGATGCAACAAGGAAAGGTTATTGCATATGCTTCTCGGCAGCTCAAGGATTGCAAGAAGAATTATCCTACGCATGACTTGGAGTTGGCAGCAGTGGGTTTTGCATTAAAAATATGGAGGCACTACCTATATGGTGAAACGTGTGAATTTTTCATAGTTCATAAAAGCCTTAAGTATATTTTCACAAAAAAGGAGTTGAATATGAGACAGAGAAGATGACTTGAACTCATAAAAGACTATGACTGCACCATCAGTTATCACTCAGGGAAAGCTAATGTGGTAGCTGATTCTTTGAGTTGGAAGTCAGTGGATGCATCAGTTTTGGCAGTAGTGGCCCAACATCGAATTAGGATTGACTTGGAGAGATTTGACATGGAAATGGTGGAAGGGAATCACTCGGCGTTTATCACAAGTCTAGTAATCTAGCCAACCTTGTAGGAAAGGATTATAGCTACTCAGATGAAAGATGAAGAATTGGTGAAAATTGTGGAGAAAGTATAGAGTGGGCAACAAATAGATTTCAATATCTCAAATGATGGGTTCTCAGATTTCACACCAGACTATGTGTACCTAATAACGCAGAGATAAAAAGCACGATTTTGGAGGAGGATCATTGGCTCTTTTTATACTGTACATCTAGTGCGTACAAAGATGTATAGAGATTTGTAAAAATCCTTCTGGTGAAGCAATGTGAAGAGGGAGATTGCCTGATTTGTGGAACAGTGTCTGATATGCCAACGAGTGAAAGCGAAACATCAGAGACTAGTGGGACCACTACAACCACTTAACATTCCTGAGTGGAAGTGGGAGCACATCTCTATGGACTTTGTCACGGGGTTACCGTCAGCATTGCATGGACAGAACACCATCTGGGTAATTGTAGATCGGCTGACAAAGACTGCGCATTTTGTTCCGATCAGAGTCAGTTACTCCATGAATAGGCAGGCATAACTTTATGTGCAGGAGATAGTTAGACTCCATGGCATGCCTGTGTCAATTGTTTTAGATCGAGATCCATGGTTCACCTCTCAGCTCTGTAAGAGTTTGCAGGAAGTTTTGGGATCTCAAGTTACTTTCACTACTGCATTTCACCCATAGACTGAAAAAAAATCAGAGTGAATGATTTAGATTTTAGAGGATATGTTGAGGTTCTGTGTGCTGGATTTCGGAGGTAGCTAGATCTTATTTTTCCACTGGTGGAATTTTCCTATAAGAATAGTTATCAGGCTAGTATCGAGATGGCACCATATGAAGCGTTGTATGGTTGAAGGTGTCGATCTCTGCTGTATTGGAGGCTCTTTTAGTCTGTGATGATCTCGTATTGCTCACTGTATATGTAGTGTCTCTAGATCTTCAACGTATATACTACTACCACCAACTCTAGATCATGCGTGGGATAGTTCTTCTCATACTCCTTGAGTTGCCAAGAAGTATAAGAAATTACTTTCCCTTGTTGCATCAGCACACATACCAAACCCTTTAGCGATGCATCGCTGTAAATCACAAAACCATCGTCCTCATATGGTATGGTTAAAATCGGAGAAGTGATCAATCTGTGTTTCAACTCCTAGAAACTCTACTTGCACTCGTCAATCCAATCAAATCTCACACCCTTCCTTATCAACCATGTCAGAGGGTCAGATAACTTAGAGAATCCCTCCACGAATCGCCGGTAATACCCAGCTAGTCCTAGGAAACTCCAAACATCCTACACGCTCTTCGGTTTCACCCAGTCAACTATTGCTTCCATCTTACCAGGATCAACTGAGATACCACCTCCCGACATGGCATGGCCAAGAAATGTGACCTGCTTCAACCAGAACTCACATTTCTTCAACTTGGCATACAACTTCTTTTCTCGTAGTACCTGAAGTACCAACCTCAGATGGTTTTCATGCTCTTCCGAACTCTTATCGTCGATAAACACTACTACAAACTGATCTAAGTATTCATGAAAAACCCTGTTCATTAGGTCTATAAATACTGTCGTGGCATTAGTCAACCCAAATGGCATGACTAGAAACTCGTAGTGACTGAATTTGGTTCAAAAAGTAGTCTTCGAAACATCCTCCATCCTAACATTCACCTGATGATACCGTGACTATAAATCGATCTTTGAAAATACCTGCGTTCCCAGAAGCTGGTCAAACAAATCATTTATACGAGGTAACGGATTTCGGTTCTTCACTGTTATCGTATTAATCTCGCGGTAATCAATGCACATTGGCATTGACCCGTTCTTCTTCTTCACGAACAATACTAAAGCTCCCCAAGGTGAAACACTAGGTCTGATAAAGCCCTGATCCAGTAGTTCCTGCAACTACTTCTTTAACTCTTTCAATTCAGGTGGAGCCATCCGGTATGGAGCTTTAGAAGTCGGTGCCTTGCCTGGCAACAATTCAATAGCAAACTCCACCTCACGATCAGGAGGTAAATCAAGTAAGTCTTTTGGGAATACATCCAAAAATTCGTTAACCACTTGGATATCTTCGAACTTCAAATTATCCCTAGGTGGTTCCTTTACACAAGCTAGATACCCCTGACGTCCATCCAAAAGTAGCCTTCTTGCTTATATAGCCAATAGAATCTGTGGCGTAGAACGCACACACGATCCTACGAACTCATACTTGTGCTCCCCAGGAGGTCCGAACACTACTACCTTCCTACGACAATCAATCACTGCATAACTAGAGAATAATTAATCCATCTCCAGTATGATGTCAAATCCACATATGTCGTACACTACTAGGTTCACTGGTAGCAGCCTTCTATGAATAACCACTTGGAAGTTTCCTAACATCTTACTATAGATTGTTACAATCCGAGTTGGTGTAGCCATAGACAACCTCTCATCCATCACCTGGGTTTCAGCCTTACACATTTTCACAAAATTCGTAGATATAAAGGAATGGGTTGCTCCCGAATCAATTAAGACAACAACTCTATTCGCAAGAAATAACATGGTACCTATCACCACATTTCCTGCATGTTCCGCATCTATTGGAGTAAGAGAGTACACCCTCACCGGAGTTGTGCTTGTTTGATAGTTTCCCTGAGGCATTTGATTACTTCCACGGTTTTGGCTCGATGCAGGCATGTCACTCCTTTGTGCCTGACAGTTTCGAGAAATGTTGCCCGGCTTGCCACAATTGTAGTAGTTACCCCAAAACAGCCAACATTCACCATCATGCCATTTACTGCACTTGGTGCATTGCGCAAAAGATGGATCCCTCTGAGGGCCCTGCCATTTGTTATTCTGGAGATAACACGAACCATAGTTCTTCTTCTTCCACGGTTCTTACTAAGAACCAGTCTGAGAACTAGAAGATACTGGCCTCTTATTCTATTCTTGTACCACCTCGTCCCCCTAGAGGTCAGCCTCAACTATGGTGGCTTAATCCACCAGAATAGAGAACTCTCAAATCTACAGCATACCCACAAGCCTGTGGATGTCCTTCCTCAGACCTTTCTCGAACCTTTGAGCCTTCTCATACTCATTCAAGATCAAACATGGTGCAAAACGAGATAACTCAATATATATGGCAGCATATCTCTGCACCATTAGGGTTCCCAGAGTTAGGCTCAAGAACTCATCGGCCTTTGCATCACGTGTGGAAGCCGGGAAGTATCTCTTGAAAAATACCTCCTTGAAGCAGCTCCAAGTCATACCAAATGGACCAGCTCTCTGCTTCTCAAGCAGACTCACAACCGTCTACCATCTTTCAGCTTCTCCTGCTAGCTGAAAAGTAGAAAAGAGAACCTTCTGCTAATCAGTGCAGTGCAGTGCAGAACTTCCAATATCTTCTTGGTCTTCTGCACCCAGTTTTCTGTTACTATCGAATCGGGTCCTCTCGTAAATGTCGGAGGGTGCATACAGGTGAACCTTTTTATGGTACAACCCATAGTAGTAGGAGAATGCTCACATCTCCTAACACTTCGTCTGATCTCCCGTATGAACTGCCTCGTCAAACCCCAAGGCACAGAAGGAAACTCGTCACTCGCAGTCCCCTCAGAACCACTATCCAAGTTATTATGCTTGGGCTCCATTCTGAAAGTAAGATAGGAATCAGTTACAATTCCTATATCATACACAGTTAACACAATCATTGAAAGCTAATCATGTCAACTACAACTCTCACGGGTCTAGGTCTGTCCTACCATAGCGACACGAAACCATCAATGGTTTGCCGTGATTTTATGGAAATCATCATTCCAAGAAAAACACAGAACACCACCAATGAGTCCTCGTCAATCTACAAGACAACGCTCGACCTACTATACCCATTTCCTACATCCTATACTCTGGTATGTTCACATAACTACTCCCAAGTCTACAAGACCTAACAACCTGGTTAGCTATGATACTAAGTTGTCATGCCCCGAACCCGCGGATGGGCCCCAGGTGTGAATTTAGTAATCTAACTTATCTCTATATCAATTAAAACATACATGATACTACACTGAATAAGGGTTCAATGCCATGGGGTACACATATACCCTACACACATTCACATACGCATACATACATATCACATATGCAGCGAAAATGTTCTTTCTAATACATAAAATATACCATACCAGAGTCTATAGATAACCAGAGTCTACGCTCCCAAATACAGTACATACCCCGGATGTTTACAAAACCCAACAATGACCGCCCAGTTATAAAAATCAGTACTTACCTAAGTACTATACGCAGCTAACTGACAACCACGCTCCCTAATGCTAGGACACTAATTTCGGCTACTCAAAGGACCTAAAACACATTTGTATATTCAGGGTGAGACACCTCTTAGTAAGGAAGAAACAAGCTATATCAGTGTGTGGCACATAAGTGATATTTTGACATAAAACATAACACAATACAATTCTAGTATTTTTCATAATCCAATTCCAGTACATACAATACAAAACATAGTCACACTTTTTGGCCGAAATTGGCAGCATTACACGAAGCACTCGATAACCTGGCATTAGCCAAAGGCCCATAGAGATATCATTGCTAATACAGTGTCCACTCATACCCATCAGTGACCAACTGGAACAAACAGGTGATATTTTACACCCTCGGATATAGAGCCGGACACTCTCTCCCACGGTATTTAGCCGAGACATGGCATTTGCCCACGATGGTTATTCGAGACATGGCAATTTCAAAAAATCAGGAAAATTTTGGAACTCATATTCCTATACCTCTTAATTTACGGTAATTAGCCATCACGGCTATTTTCACACACCTAGAACATTTTACATACAACTGTTAATTCCACGCTTATTTGGTATACAACAAATCATATCGTTTTCAGTTCGAGAATACAGTTTAATACAAATATAGGTACAATCATCTCAATATCACAATTTTATACAACATACGATTTTCCAACAAAAATAGAGATGATACTCGAAACCCCCAAATTTTCCCAAAATAGTAACCCAAAAATCCGGTATTTTTACCCAATAGATTTTCCCAAATAAGTAGCTAAATCATACGTACAATCGTAAACTACATGTTTACCGATTCCGATTTAAAAAATAACTGATATAAAGAGAATCCCCTTACCTTTCCCCGAATACCAAAACCCAAGCTCTATTACTACAAACTAGGAACTAAGTTCCCAAAACCTAAACAATGAAGAACAATACTTCCTTACAATACTATTCTCTATAGATCTACAAAAAGGAAAATGGATTTAGAGCTTTACCTTAGTTTTGGGTCAAAACACAAAAATCCTCGAAATGAAATTTCGATTCTCTATCCTTAAAGAGATTCTCCTCCTGATCCACATGGCAACGTCGGATCGTTGATTCTAACAACATACGGCCCGAAATCCTAGAGAGAGAAAGAGAGTGTTCAAGTTCTAGAGAGAGAGAGAGAGAGGATTTTGATTTCTTAACCATTAAGCAATTGAAATAAGATATTAATAACCAAGTTGACCCGGCTAGCCTTGTCGACGAGTCGCAGAAGGAAGTTCTTCGACGCCAAGGTGGAATCATCGATGAGCCTGAGATTTCAGGATTTCCCAAAATCCCTCGATATCTCCTCGTCAATGGGCTACTGAATCTCATCACCGAACTATACAAGAGACTCCGTCAATGAGAAAGAAGCCTCGTCGACAAGCCCTGCTAATTTTTACCTTTTTAATTTTCCTTCTTTTTTTTTTTTTTTATTTAATGCACCTATCTCGGGTTGGGTTCTTACAATAAGTGTCACAAAAGAGACCACTTTGCTAAGCAATACCCAACTAGAAATTTGGAAATTGAAAGAGAGGATGAAGAGGAAAATTTGGGAGAAGAACAACCCCATATCCTCGGGGAAGTAGCAAGTGAGGATGAGTTGTCAATCGAGGAAGATTAAAATGCTAATTTGAATGTTATGAGATGCATCTTGGTGACCCCTCGAGAACCAGAGGATTGGAGACACTTCTATTTTCCATACTTACATTAAGTGTGGGAATAAAAATTTCAAAATGATCATTGATGGTGGTAGCTATATGAATGTTGTGTCTAAATATGCAGCCAAAAATTTGGGTTTAGAAGTTGATCCACACCCACAACCATATAAGGTAGCTTGGGTTGATTCCACTACCATGCCCGTGAGCCATAAATTCCTAGTCCTCATTAAGATTGGTGATTATGAAAACAAGATTTGGTGTGATGTCCTTACTCTGGACGTTGCCCATATTTTGTTAGGGCGACCTTGGGTGTGTGATTTGAATGTCTTACATAATGGATGTACCAATACTTATTCATTTAGGTGTAATGGCAAAAGAATTATTTTGAGTCCACTAGAGCTGAAATGTGAGAAAAAGAAGAAGGAAAAGACAAAAACTAGTGGAGAATCATTGAATATCATAAGTAAAAATCAATTTGAGTAGGAGAGTCGAGATACACGGGTAGTATATGAGGTTGTTAGTAGGAAGGCTGAGACACCCCTTCCTGAGAATGAAACACTACTAGAAGTATCACCTATACTTTCCAAATTTGAGGATGTCATCTTTGAGCGACTTAGTGAGTTACCTCCCATGAGAGACATTCAACATGTCACTAACCTTGTTCCTAGTTCATCTCTACCTAATTTACCACATCATAGAGTGAACTCGAGAGAACATGAGGAGTTGATGAAACAAGTGAATGAAATGGGAGAACATAACTTTATTTAGGAGATCATAAGTTCATGTGCCTACCTTGCTCTCCTTACTCCCAAGAAAGATGACACTTGGAGGACATGCATCAATAATAGAGCAATCAAAAAGATTACCCTCAAGAATAGGTTTCCTAAAACCAGTATTTTTTATAGGGATGTGAAGCTCTTAAGCTACTTTTGGAAAGCCTTGTGGGCTATGTTAGGCACCAAACTTCAGTTTTCTAGTGCTTACCATTTCCAAACTAATGGGAAAACTGAGGTAGTTAATAGGAGCTTAGGTGACCTATTAAGATGTCTAGTGGGTGAAAACATTGGTTCGTGGGATTTGTGTCTTCCTATGGCTGAATTTGCATTTAATAGTTCAATGAATTAAACCACAGAATTGAGTCCTTTTCAGGTTGCCACTGGTTACCTACCTAGACAGCCCAAATATCTTATCCCATTACCCTCACAAGCTAGAGTGAGTAAGCAAGATGATTCTTTTGCAAAACACATACATGATCTACACTTTGAAATAAGAATGAAAATTAACTTGAACAATGAACATTATAAATCTAGTGCTGATGTACATCGCATGTTGTAAGAATTTTTAGAAGGCGATATGATTATGGTCCTTATTCATCCTGAGCGGATTCCCATAGGAAAGGTATGAAAGTTGCATGCTAGAAAGATGGGACTTTCAAAGTTTTAAAGAAAATTAGTTCTTGTTAGCTTGGGTGGCTGTATCATCATGTTTATTGTGTTTTGATGATATTAACCTATTTGTGGTTCTTAGTGTTTTCCTATCTTTGCAGATGATGTTTAGTATAGGTATGGGTGACACATTCATGAAGTACTAGAGCAAAGGCAAAGATCACACCGAGTTGACGTCGAGTAGGAAAGATCAAAAGGACACTCACTCGAAAAGGATTCAAGCACAACCAAAGGAAGCTTTATGTTGAATTATATGTAATATGGGTTGTGTGAGGTAGGAACATTTTGTAACTCTTGCAATTTTGTTTCAAACATGATTTCTGAGCAAAATTTGAGCAAATGCACATGCATACTAGGACAAATGAGATTATAAGATTTCACAAAGTCACAAACTCAACATACATAGTTTTCAAATTTAAATTAAAGAGTTTGTCAAAAGAATCCTAAACTCAAAATATATTTTCCAAAGGGACAAGTTTTCAATATCTTAGTTTTATATACTTTTTCATACTTAATCCTGACTTTGACAAAACATGTTTTATGTCCTAAAGCCTCAAGAAATTCAAGTATACTTTTATAAAGGACATAATTAGCATATAAGATATCAAAATGAGATTTCAAATATGTTTTCATAAATAAGATATCTTATATTCAAAATAAATTTCATAAGGACATGTTTTAAATTATATTAGTGTTATAATCTTTTAGAAACTTGGTCCTTGTTGGGTCTAAAACCTCACTTATGCACCTATCAAAGTTTCTAAACAACCTTTGGTATTTGGAGCATAACTTTTTCTAGGAAAATAAAAAAAGGATGATCTTAGTGTCTATGGAAAGCTAATAAAAAATCTCACAACTTTTATGTTGATGACTTTTTCTAATTTAAGGCACTCATCGATGATTGGGTGCAATTCATCGAAGATTATAGGCAGAATGTTAACGATTGCTGGTAGAGTGCTACTAGTCGACGAATGTAGGGGCTACTAGTCGACGAGTGGGGGTTAATAGTCGATGATTAACATTGGGATTCAATCCCCAACGGCTAGAAATTGGCCAGTTCTTAAGCCAATCAAAGGGAGATGACTCCTAATAGTTAGACAATGTCTAGAATGCCTTTTTGGCTATAAATACAAGTCTATAGACTTGTTTAGTAATGGTTTTGGTGATTTTAGAAGTTCTTAGTGAAAAATATCTTTGAATACAGAACCTAGACACTTTGCATCTTAGTTCATCATTCCAAGTGCTCATTCTCTCTTGCTCTCTACTCTTGTTTGAATCATTCCTTGAGAGAGTAGTGTGAGGTTTGCTTTGTATTTGATATCAAGCTCAATAAGGATCATTTTATTGTAATCATCATCTTGTCGCAATAGGTTCTTTTTGAACCGTTTGGTGAAGGTTCTTTGTGAACCAAAGTGCAATGCTTCTTGGTGAACCTGTGAGCGGTAGAGATTTGTTCCCAAGTTGTAAGGCTTCTCCGCTGGTGAAGGAGTTCCTTAGTGGATTGTGAAATCCTTGAGTTGGTCTCAAGGCGGGGAAGTAGGCTTGGTGCCAAACCTCGTTAAAATAGCAGTGTTAAGCTTCTCTACCCTTCTCTTTATTATTTATGTCTTGTGCATGATTTACATTTTATTAATTGTGATATAATTGCTTGAATCTTCCAAGGATTTTTATTTTGTCGGGAAAGTCGTAAATACATGAAAGAGTCCATTCACCCCCCTATTGACTCTATACTCCCATGTTGGGGCATGTTAAGTTTTGGTAAGTATAATCACAAATGTAAAGATTAAGTAAATTCTTAATAGGTTAGACATCATCAAAAAGGGAGAGATTGTTAGCTTGGGTTGCTACATCATCATGTTTATTGTGTTTTGATAATAATAACATATTTGTGGTTTCTAGTGTTTTCCTATATTTGCAAATTATGTTTAGTACAGGTATAAGTGACCCATTCACGAAGTACTGAATCAAAGGCAATGATCGGACTGAGTTGACGTCGAGTAGGAAAGATCAAAAGAACACTCACTTGGAAAGGACTCAAGCACAACCTTTATGTTGAATTATATGTAATATGGGTTGTGTAAGGTAGGAACATTTTGTAACTCCTACGATTTTGTTTTATACATGATTTCTGAGCAAGAGTTGAGCAAATGCACATGCATACTAGGACACATGAGTTTATAGGATTTTACAAAGTCACAAACTCAACATACGTAGTTTTCAAAGTTAAATTAAAGAGTTTGTCAAAAAAATTTTAAACGCAAAATTTGTTTTCCAAAGGAATTTTTTTTCAATATCTTGGTTTTATAAACTTTTTCATACTTAGTCTCGGGTTTGACAAAACATTTTTTATGTCCTAAAGCCTCAAGAAAGTTAAGTATACTTTTATAAAGAACATACTTAGCATATAAGATATCAAAATGAGTTTCAAATATGTTTTCATAAATAAGATATCTTATATTCAAAATAAATTTCATAAGGATAAGTTTTAAATTATAGTAGGGTTATAATCTTTTACAAACTTGGTCCTGGTTGGGTTTAAAACCTTAGTTATGCACCTATCAAATTTCCTAAACACCCTTTCGGTATTTGGGGCATAATTTTTGCTAGAAAAATTAAAAAAAGACAATCTTGGTGTCTCTAGAAAGCTAAGAAAAAAATCTCAAAAATTTTATGTTAATTACTTTATCTGATTTGGGGCACTCGTCGACAATTGGGTGCAATTCGTCAATGATTCTCGGTAGAATGTTAATGATTGCGAGAAGAGTGCTACTAGTCAATGAATGGGGGCCACTAGTCGACAAGTGGGGCTCAATAGTCAATGATTAACGTTGGGATTCAATCCCCAACAGCTAAAAAATGGCTAGTTCTCGAGCCAATCAAAGGGAGATCACTCCCAGCGGTTAGACAACGTCTAGAATGGATTTTTGGCTATAAATACAAGTCCATAGCACTACAAAAAATCAGGGTATTAGTGACGGTTTTAAAATAGTTGCTATATGTACCGTTACTATTAACTTTTAGTGAAAAATTAAATATTTCGTCACTAATAATGGAGTATTAGTGACGGATCATAACCGTCACTAAAACCCTAATACCATCACTATAAATTTTAGAATGGCTCAACTCAAATTCGTCACTAATAGTGACATATTAGTGACGAATTACAAATTCGTCACTAATACTAAGGCATTAGTGAAGGATTAAAATTCATCACTAATAGTGTGGTATTAGTGACAAATCTATAATTCGTCACTAATAATAGGACATTAGTGAAGGATTCAAATTTGTTACTAATCAGTATGACATTAGTGACGAATTATAAATTCGACACTAATAGTAAGGTCATTAGTGAAGGATTCAAATTCGTCACTAATACCCTACTATTAGTGAATTTGAATTATTCACTAATAATTAGAAAAAATAAAAAACCTTTAATACTAATTTTTTTAATCATCAATTCTTATATAAAAATCTGTAATTACATTTTCAAATACATAAACTGAAACCATAATTACTACAAAATTCATATATCATTCAAAATTTCGAATTTAAATACAAATTCAATTAAAATAAAGAAATAACATATGTTTAGATAACAAAAATAATTTCAAAAATTTCAAAATATAAATACTAGTACAAATTCAAATTAAAATACAAAAATTCAATTTGTTCAAATAACAATAAAAATTATAAAGAAATAGTCAAAAGTTGCATCTGACAACTGTAATGCATGCATGACATCGTGCTGATGTTATGACAGCTGCGAATCCTACAAATTAAGAGTCATTAAAAAAAATTAGTATACTAATGGAGGAGAGCTGGCGCTTAGTATAATTAGGAAAAATAGTTATATGATATAACAAATTCGTAAAGACTTCAAAATCATGTATATTACACAATTTGTACGGTAGTAATATCAATAATGAAAAAAATAATATTAGTATTTCAAGCTAAACATTGAGTTCACATATTTCCATTGAGTTGCACACTTGAAAGGTAGCCTATAAAGTCGAAGGGATGAAAGGATCTTTGAATAACCATGAAAAGATACACACACAACTATACTTGCAACTACTTATATATATTATGTGTAATGACCTTTTATTTTTTTGAAAGGTAAAATCAAGTGAATTCATTAATAAACAAAGCTTAAGTTAGAGGTTTAAGGATACAAAAGTACAGGAAGACCCAAAACAGGAAACCAACAAAGCAATAAAAATAGTGAGTAGCCAACAAATCAACAAAAAAACTAAAGAGAAAACCAATAATAGAAAATGCCAAAGTAGTTGAATCAGTAACTGAGAATTTGATAATGTTCATTAACCATACGTGTAATTATTATCTTAAGATTGAGACACTTTTAGTTCTGGAAGTCGTTTTTTTTTTTTTTTTTTGTGATAGTGTTTAAAGTCTTTGCTAATCAGGTTTAGTCATGAAAATTATTTTATAATTTTTTTCTATGATGGTGTTTAAGACCTTTCAAATAATTGATTACTTTTTTAGGACATGAGGTTAGTCTGTCATGCTTCTACCCTAATCTCCAATTAAATAAATTAATGTCTAATATTTGAGTCCCCTGTTACCCTTTTCATAAGCTTAGGTGCTTACGAGCAAGTTTTAATTACGTCTTTAAAATTTTCATTAATTAATTATTTAATTTGTATTCTTTTTAATCAGTTTTCCATCCTAAAAAATAAAACAGTTTTTGGAGAAATCAGATAAGTTGAATAGAAGGGAAAATGTGCATATGACTTAAAATAGGATGTTGACCTTATAGGTCACGCCCGGTTTTGATTATGACAAATAGTCATTGTATCTAATGGGTGTTTGAGGTTTTGTGTAGGAACTAACATTGATAAGATCGAGATGGGCACAAAGCAAGTAAAGCCTGAAGACCAATTATTATTTTCAATTGTAATACATTCATTTGTAGAATTAGTCCGTAATAGTTAATTAGGGTTTTTGGTTTGTAATAAGCTCACGCACATCACATGAATGGTTTATTACATAAGCTCAAAAAAATCATAAAGTGAAAGTGACCTTAGAAAGACCTTAGGGTTTACCCTTCGGTTGACCGAAGGACGACCGACCCCAGATTCTTTAGGTGTCTTTATTTTGGACAAAAATGACCCTAGGACACACACCATTGCACCTACGATTGTTAGGCACTTGAATAGGGTTTGTGCGTTTTAAGACAGGACCGAAATACACACATTGTGCACTTTCGATTGACCGGCCTTGGCAGTTCATTCTGCCTCGGTCGACCGAAACAGACGTGGGTCAACAGTTGACCAAGGTCTTGGTCAATCGAACTAGTGTAGTTCAAAATTCCTGGTCGACCAAAACCTCCTTAGGTCAACAAATTGACCATCTGGTCGACCGAGCCAAAAATGAATACCAACTACATGGTCGACCGAGGGTCCTTGGGAAAAATCCCAACTGTGTGGTGGACCGAACCTCGGTAAAATAAGAAATCACTCACTTTCGGTCGACCGACCATTCAGTTCATTTCTGTCCTGGTCGACTGAATCATAAGAACTCTGGTTGACCGAAACGGTTCTGGTTGACTGGACCTCTCGGTTGCCCTGATTTTTACCGCGGTTAAACATTTTTTAAATAGGGTTAAAATATTTGAAAGGTCATTAAACTTTCCTAATAATACCGATAGGTCCCTAACGGTTATAACTTGTCCCATGTCTATATATAGCCCATCATTTGCTAAGATTAGCATAAGATTAGCAGATTTGATTAGGGTAAAATTCTCTGAAAATCCCAAAACCCATAATACTCATCTTTGAGCCTCCAACACTTATTCTTACCAGATCTTACTTCTAAAATATCTTTGTAAGTGTGTTTAAGTGTGGTTGTGCAAAGAGGTTTTCTCTCCTTGCTCTAGTTGCTTGATATAATTTTCTTGAGAGCTAAACCTAAGTATTCTTGGGGGACTTTGTTAATAAGTCTCACCTAAGAAGACTTGTATTAAACTTCTGAGTATTGCATATCCATTGCAATATCTTGAGAAGTTCGTATTTGTTTGTGGATTGCAAAATCTCTTCAAAACATTTTCAAATATCATGTGGTATTTAATTTGATATAACTTTGAGAAGATATTTGTTTATGTGATAGTGATCTTTGTTGTAATATTCATTCACTCATATATTATTTGCTGAATACAAAGATTACACATCTTTTTCAAACCAAGCATATACATTATCTGATATTTACATACTTGAGACATCCTGATGATTGAAATATTTGAGACTTGACATCTTTGTGTGAACTTATAAGCTGAATATCTTTTGATACAAAGATTGCTTGATTGATACTCTCACGCACTCATTACACTGATAGTAAATATATATATATCTGAGAGTTGAGATATTGGACCACATTGAACTTACATATTAAATCATATTGTGGTATATGTAATTGCCCGTATTTGGGTACATATTTGCTTTATACGAAAGTACAATCACTGCACCATTTGATTGTAATACACATCTATTGTATGCACGAGCCTAAAGAGGGAGACTAGCTTTGGATTAGTCCCGGATTGGCTTAGATCCGGTTAGGAAAGTTAGGTGCGCCATCTTGTTAAGGCGTGTAGGTTGAGGTCAGCCCTGTGCTAATTGACTTGGTTGTAATTGGTGCCGCTCCACCCTTATATGAGCTATTAGTGGAATCCTCGAGCTTGTGAGCTAGAGGTGGGGACGTAGGCAAAATTGGCCGAACCCCGATAACATATCGTGTGTTTGTGTATATTGTCATACTTTATATTTACTGCACGTGTATGTTATTATGTGATTGATTTAAATTTCCGCATATTACATTTATCGGCGTATTTGGAATTGGATAAAAAGACCTTAGGTTGTAATACTCAGTTGACATCTAGTTCAACCTAGGAGAAAAGTGTAAAATTCCAATTCACCCCCCCCTCTTGGGAATACACTAATTCTAACATAGGAGTCATGTTTCATTACATGCTTCTCCTTTTAGATAGATGCATTTTGAAAAGTTTTGAAGGAAATTGAGAAAAATGAAAGGAAATGAAGGAATAAGTTACTCATACTTTTGGAGAAAATGATTTTTTTGCGAAATATTAATGAAATTTCGGCAGCATGTCATCTGTAAATTGGACATTTTCCTATAAAACTTGAACCTGATAGGTTCAAATAAGTCATTTATAAGAAGTTTAAGGCACACGAGAACTTATATCCACTACCAGCATGCAATACACATCAATTGCATCCGCCATGCAGAAGGCATTCTAGATTAGCATGCAATCATGTAGCAATCAACAATTCATAACAGTAGTAAATGTATCCATTGAATTCAGAATATAAATAGTAGAGAACAATGGATAGTATTAAGTTCAGTGTAGTATTGTTATTCATCTAGGAATTTGGACATGAACGTTATGAGATGATGAGAGCATTTAATTTAAATAATTATGAAGATAATGCTCCCTCTGAGTTATGTATATATTCAACTTATGCTTTTTTCAAAATTTCAAATCCTTATCCAAGTGTTTCTAATATTTTCAATGATTTAGGCTCGACAATGAATGCTTTAGGCTTACCGAACCAAAAACATATAAATGAATGCTTCTTTAAATGAACTAAGCCTACATTGCATCATTTCTTATGATTCCTAACTTTCACTTATCCTTTCAAAAATACTTTAACATTCATTTTATCATAATTATTGTTGTACATGGCTTTTTTTTTCGAGAAAATATTAAAGAAATTTTGGTAGCATGCCGTCTGTAAATTGGACATTATCCCACAAAACCTGTACTTGATAGGTTCAAATAAGTCATTTATAAGAAGTTCAAGGCACACAAGAACATATATCCACTACCAGCATGCAATACACATCAACTGCATCCGCCATGCAGGAGGCATTTTAGACTAGCATGCAATCATGTAGCAATCAACAATTCACAATAGTTGTACATGTATCCATTAAATTTAGAATATAAATAGCAGATAACAGTGGATAGTATTGAGTTCAGTGTAGTATTGTTATTCATCTAGGCATTTGGACATGAACATTATGAGATGATGAGAGCATTTAATTAAAATAATTATGAAGATGATGCTCCCTCTGAGTTATGTATATATTCAACTTATGCCTTTTTCAAATTTTCAAATCCTTAGCCAAGTGTTTATAATATTTTCAATGATTTAGGCTCGGCAATGAATGCTTTAGGCTTACCAGACCAAAAATATATAAATGAATGCTTTTTTAAATGAACTAACCCTACATTGTATCAGTTCTTATGATTCCTAACTTTCACTCATCCTTTCAAAAATACTTTAACATTCATTTTATCATAATTATTGTTGTACATGGTTTTTTTTTTTTGGAAAAATATTAACAAAATTTCGGCAGCATGCCGTCTGTAAATTGGACATTTTTCCATAAAACATGCACCTGATAGGTTCAAATAAGTCATTTATAAAAAATTCAAGGCACACGAGAACCTATATCGACTATCAACATGCAATACACATTAACTGCATCTGCTATGTAGGAGGCATTCTAGACTCGCATGCAATCATGTAGCAATCAACAATTCACAATAGTAGTACATGTATCCATTGAATTCAGAATATAAATAGCAAGTAAAGCTATCATCCTTATAAGATGAATATCTATCATATGAAAATTTTCCAACTGAACAAGATATAGAACTATGATAACAATAAAAAAAAAACATGTACGCATTATGCAACCATATAAAGTAATTAGGAATGACAACATCCAAAAGCAGGATGAATCCATAAGGAGGATGCATTTAGAAGGAGCACACATCCAAAATGACGGTCCGTTCAAAAGGAAGACGCATGAAAAAGAAGATGCATACAGAAGGAGGATGCATCCAAAACGAGGTTGAATCCACAGAGAGGATGCATAGGCACATCCACAAGGACGATCCATTCACAAGGATGATGCATCCAAAAAGTGCAACATTGATGGAACTTTCTGAGACAAGAAATATCAAAAAATAATATTATTCTCAATATTAATTTTTGCAGTATTCACGAAAACTATCTATAACTACATAATATAAAAATTGCCCCAAATATGAGACTTTAGTTCTTCCTTGAAATTGTACTTTTCCTAGAGAATACATGTAATGCTATCTCCCCCCCCCCCCCCCCAAAATTTTTTTTCCCATTACTATCACTCCCTAACACTCAGCTTAATGGTTTTTAGTGTCCAAGTTAGAATAACGTATAAAAATCTTTAGAGGAGCTAGTATGAGTATTTGTTAATCATTGAAAAATTCGCTATATTATAATACAAACAAAATCATAAAATACTTTTGCATAAATACTATGTTAAGCTATAAGTACCATACATACCTTCTAATCAGAGGAGCCACCCGCATCATCTGGTCGAGATTGGAGCATAATTTCCTTGAAATGCGCTTGCCCTTCCATCATGGCTTGCAGCTAGGCTTGAACAGTGGAGACCATGTCTTTCAATTGCGCGTTCTCCATTTCCACCATCTGTATCCGTCGAGCCATCTCCTGCTCACGATACTCGGCCTCTCGACGTTCTCACTCCATGTCTGCATGAGCCGCCGCACCCCATGGATGATGATGTTGTTGGGGCGATGTATCCACTTCCAAGACCTTTCACCCAGCCCCCCACTCATTGCCCAAGCACCTAGGAAGTGATCTTGAAATCTGTCATGTGCTGACTCCCCTCTGAAACAGGTGCATCCCTCATCTCGACCATTCGTGCCTAATTTCAGTCATGAAAATGATAAAAAGGAATAAGTAAGACTACAACTTTGATGCATTTTGAATCAAGTAATAAACGAAATCTTTTGTTTCACTTACATGTCTGTCCTGCGCACCCTCGCACCACACCCCAAATCGTCGTTGGTGTGTTCTCTTATAAAGCTCCGGCAGCGGCTCCTCTGCACCAGTCTCAGGATTATGCTACATTATCATATAAGACATCATTAGTATTATGTCATGTAATGGTCAGATAGTTTTATATATAGTAATTACCTATCGATGATTTATGAATAACCTCGATCTACCACAATGCGTCATAGGGAGTTTGCTGCAGTTCGTAGCATTTGTTTCACATATGGCCTACAAGGGAGATGTAATCACAATTTATTAGCGACGTCATTGTGAAAAATTAGTGATTATAATAAAAACACATCACCTGATAGCGTGGGTCAGAGAAATGGTGACACACCACCTCCCAATCCTCTTAGGATATCTTATCGTATGGTCGCACTTCTGCTTCATCTCCCATCGCTTGAAAATGGGAGTGCATTTTCGAGCAATGGCATTTAAATTTATTGCACAATTGGACGTCGACCGCCCTCCTCACATGGTCATCCTTGAGGATGTCCATATCAAACTCCTCCTGCATATATAGGTAATAAAATTACAATGTTAGACAGTTGTTAATTGGGTAGTAGAGTAAAAGTAAAAAAAATTAATTTAAAATAACTTTATAGGGTTTGGGATTACTTACCAAAATGCGCATGTAAAGAACCATGCACTGCTTCTGAGTCACTTGCAGCCAGCTAAAGGCCGTGACTGGAGCATACTGTTAGCATATAATGCCGAGCTCCCTCATCCACGCGGTGCACCAATTGTTCAGTGGGGCGGTATATATCCTGGAGGAATGTCTATCTGAATTCGCTATTTTTTCCTTTCTAGGTGCTTCTTTAGCAACACATTCTTCGCTGCACCACGACTTGACCTGACCGTGGACGTAGATGCTAAAAGCATAGTTAAATTAAGAACAACATTATAATCAAACACGTGAATAACTATCATCAATAGTTGAAATGAAAATAAATTAATTGTATCCGTACCAACACTGCTCATCACGGTCGATAACTCACCCTGCATATCAGTCGCATAAGTGGTATCCATGTCTGGCCGAGGTGCCGATGGCTCAGACAATGGTGCCGCCGCATTAGGACTGACGGGTTCCACTGGTCTCGAGGATGTCGAATCATCCTCATGCGATGTAGTAGTGTGCTTGAAAGGAAGTCTCCAACATCGACCTCCTCGTGCCATATCTGCAAATTGTTAGACAAGTCAATATAAGAAGTACGAATATTAGATGGATGTGTAATACATATATTTTAAGTTATTTACACATGTATGATATGTGACAAACATAATGTGCTTACCCCCTATACGTCCTCAATATCGGTATCATCCTCACTTTCTAATGTGTCTTCCTCTTCACTACAGTACTCGACCCCTGTTTCATCTTCCCCATCAATTTCCTCATTGTCGATGAAGTGAATGTTTACAAAAGATTCAATTGTAATGTCAGCAGTCCCTACCTGTTCTACCGTGGCACCATCCCTATGCAATGGTATAGGATCATCGCCTTCTTTGACAATATTTAAAGCAGATTGCGCTGCTGCACTGATAGACGACTCATCTTCTTAGAATGCAGTCTCACTGGAACTCATCTCCCCATTTGCAACTTCAGTAATAGCGTACAAACTTCTGGGAGAAATCTTTTGGGCCACATTCCATTCACCCTTCAATTTGGTGTCTTTAAGGTAAAACACTTGTTCTACCTGTGTCGCAAGCACGAAAGGGTCATTTTGATACTAGGTCTTACTAAAATTTACACTAGTAAAGTAGGCATCGGTGTTTATCCCAGCCCTTTTATTGCCAATGTCCCACCAAGTACACTTGAACAGGTGGACGAGTCTCTTGGCTCCATAGCTAAGTTCTATAATGTCATCCAGCACACTAAAGTAGTCAATTTCTTTATCTCCTTCTGTGCCTTGCACTGCAACGCCACAATTTTGGGTTCTTCTATTCAATTCGAGGGACTTTGTATGAAATCTTAACCTGTTGACAATACAACTGCTGTAGTGGTTAACTCGTTGATCGGGGCCACATGCCAACGCATACAAATCTTTACTTGCTGTTGGTTCCTTATTGTAATACATGACTTTCATCTATTAAATAAACAGGAGTTAAGAAGAATAAACTGTTAATAGTGAAAACATACATTGCTTCTCACTCAAGCAGTATTTGGTACTTACATTGTTGGCCGTACAAGGCTTAAAATCTTGTTTTGATGTTAACAAATAAGTGGAACTTAATATTTTTGGTTGAGTGATGACATTTCAGAACTCACAAGGATCACATATGTGAAAACAAGGCCAATGTGCTCATAAGGATCAAATGAAGTTTAAAAGAGTCAAAGCATGGATTTGAAGATAATAATTTAAAGCTTGAATAAAATGAGGACATGGATGACTTGTTGAAAGCCAAAAAAAATTTAGAAGTCAAAAGAGTCAAAGAAAAGCAAAGTGAGAGGGCTCAAAGAAAGACGAAGCATGAAGACTTCAAGAGTTGAAGGAATCTTAAGAAAGCTTTATGTAAGTACTTCATTCGATTTCAATATAGATACAAGAAGCTCTTAGGTTAATTTCTTAGACCTAGAAACCTTTTAACATACTTGGAAAATATTTTTATAAGGTCAAAAATTGTTTCAAAAAGGTTAGAATCATTTTTGGAATGAAATCTTTATTTTAAAAAGTGTTCAACATGAAAGTTGTATAATCTTATCTTATATTTTGTTCGAAACCAAGAACACGTAATTTGGAGTTTTATAGAAAAGGTTATGACTAAAATACTGAAGTGGGGTTGAAGCTGTCAGCCAACTGAACACTGTTCACAGTGGAACATCAGAAGAATGAACCGGACACTTCAATCGTCTGATCCTTAACCTCGGTCATTTGAAGAATATCTTCAGATGACTGAAGATTAAGTTCATTCATCTAAAGATTTTTCTGAAGGTTTTCTAAATAGGAAGAACCACCTTAGACGACTCAACCCAAAAGTTCAGACGTCTGAATATTGTTAACGGTTATTTTTTTTTTTTTTAAGTTTTTAGTTTCAAACTTATATTATTTGTACTCCAAACTTTCTATAAACTTGGGAAACACTCAAAGACGCTTGGTGAACACGAAATAGACTTGATTACTCATCTATAAAGAACCCCCCAAGGCTAATAATTAAACACACCAAGAAAATACAACAAGCAAGATTTCTTGCCCTCAAATCTTCCAATTCTCTCAATGCTCTCTTGTGCAATAAATTTTCAAGTTTCACTACTGAGGTTTGTTGTGAATTTATCAAGAAAATTCCGAGTCTACTCTAAATTCTTTCAACCTAGAAAGAAGGCTTACAGTGATATCTTCTTGAGTTTCATATTTCCATATTGTGAATTTTTTTGAAGTATATTAGTTTTTAAATTGTGCTAATTAGCTTTTTGTGAGAGCATTCTTTGTACACATCCGTTCGATCTTTATCTTGTAGATTGGTAATTCCAAGGACTGTTTGGATCATTAACTAAGCAAGGGGATATTACTTAGAGAGGCGGGCTCTAGCCTAAAAGAGTGACCGGACGAGGGGATATCATTTGGAGAAGGCGGGCTCTAGCCTTAACCAAGGAGTGTTGTAAAGGTATTGTTCCGCCCGTCAAAGGAACAGGTTTAGTAAATCCTTTGTTGGTTTGCTAAAGGAGAGGATGTAGGCTGGGTATAAGTCGAACCTCGTAAAAATCTCCGTCTCACTCTTTCTTTCCCTACTCTTTATTTTCAGTACATATTTAAATTGCGTTGATGGTTTTAATTGAAAATCATATATACTACGTATATTTGGGAATCAAGTCAACTTAAAGTTTAATTTTGATTTGGGTTGCAGAAACCGAAAGGGAGTACGTTAGTTAAACCATATCATACGGAAACCATACGGGAGTATGTTACTTGGTTAAACATCCTAAAGATAAATTAACTGAGAGCTTATTTGAATTTTGAATATTGGGAAGAGTGTAAATGTTGTGTTGGATTTTATACTACATATCATATTAAGCAAATCAATTCATATATGGCTTCACATCAGCAAACACAAATTATCATTCACTACAGGGCTTAATTCTAATTTATATCCAGGGCTGACAACAAAAACAATATTATGATTGAATTGTTTAAAATTTGATATTGAGTAGTTTGTGTTTATATTTCAAAGAGTGTTGAATCTTGCAAATTTCCATTATTCTAAATTGTGTTGTAGGTAACTTGTGCTTGACAAATCATTTGGTTGTTTGTTTTTCAAATTGTGGATGATTGGCTTGGTTACTTGAATGATTGGTTTGGTTGCTTGGTTGTTTACATAGTTGTGTTCATTGATTGAATTAAAAGAACTAAGTTCTTGAGTGATTAGAGAATTAAACAAACAAGTCAAGAATTAGTTCAAAGAAATAAAAGAAGGTTAAGGATTCTTAAAAGGAATTAAAAGAAATTTTTATAATCCATTTCACCCCCCCTCTTGGGACTACACCTTACTTTTCAATTGGTATCAGAGCGGGGTTATAGCAAATCTTAATTAGTAGCTATAAAAAATCTAAATGGCTCACTTAGGCATAGCTCCCTTTGGAAAGGGACAATCTTCAACTAAGCCATCAATCTTTTGTGGACACAACTATACATTTTGGAAAACGAGAATGCAAATATACCTTAAAACCATGGATTGGGAACCTTGGGAGGTTGTCATGGATGGTGATCTAATTCCTACCGCATTAGTAGATGGAAAAAAAATACCTAAGGAAAAGAAAGACATGACGGAAAGAGATTATAAAATGTTGCAAATAAACTCTAATGCTATGAATGCTCTATATTGTGCTTTAGATGCCAATGAATTTAATAGAGTAATGGCTTGCAAATCATCTAAGGAAATATGGGACAAGCTTGAAGTCACTTACGAAAACACTAAAGATGTTAGGGATAATAGGATCGATATGCTCACGAGTGAATATGAAGCTTTTAGGATGAACCCGAATGAATCCATAACTAATATGTTTACTAGGTTCACTCACATAATCAATTCCCTTAATGCACTAGGAAAAACCAACACTACTTATGAGATGATAAGGAAAATTCTTAGAGGGCTACCACCTAAATGGGAACCAAAAGCCACTGCTATAACGGAAGGAAGAAATGTGAAAACCACTTCCTTAGATGAGCTTATAGGTTTTTTACTCACGTATGAAATGGAAATGAATGAAAAGAGTGGAAAAACCAAAGCACAAGATTCAATAGCCTTTAAAGCCTTAAAAGAAAACTCAAGTAGTGAAATGGATGAAGGCGAAGAAGCCTTCATATCTAAAAAGCTAGCAACGATACTAAGAAGGAGAAACAAATTTAAAAGAAGAAACCAAGATACCGAATCAGAAGAAAAAGATATTAAAAAGAAATCTAAAAGTAAAACTCCTACATGCTATAATTGCAACAAAGCTGGACATTTAAAACCGGAATATCCTCTACTTAAGAAAGAATCTAAGAAGAAAAAGGCCATGAAAACCACTACTTAGGACATGATGAGTTCAAGTAGTTATGAAATTGAATCAAGTGACCAAAAGGTTGCTTATACGTGCTTTATGGCTTGGGATAATGAGGAAAGCTCCTCATTTAAATCTTCAAATAATTCTTGTAGTAATGAATCCGATGGTGAGTGTATGCCATCTTATGATGAATTAAAAAATGATTTATTCAAAGTCCATAAGATGTTAATCAAAGTAACTAAACAAAATACTTCATTGAAAAATAAGAATGAAGGATTGATGAAAGAATTCGAAGCAATTAAAACTGCTGAAAGAGAAAAGAATTCAAGACTCAAGAAAATAGAAAGTAAGAATGAAGCTATAACAAAGGAGTTAGAATCCAAAAATCTTGCTGAAAAGGAAAAAGACTTGAAAATCAAAGAATTAGAATGCAAGAATGAAAAAATGATAGAAGACCTTCGATCCCTATCCTCTACAGTATATGAGAAAGATATATATATATATATATATATATATATATATATTTCTGAATTAGAGGATAAAATCAGAAAATTATCTCTAGAATTAGAGAAATCACAAAAGAAGGTTGATGACAAGAAAGATAAAGAGATAAATGATCTCAAGAATGAAATTGAAGATAAAGAAATGATCATTTATAACTTTACAAAAGGAAAAACAAACTTTGAAAAAATGGTAGGCTCCCAAAGAATGTCTCTAAACAAAGAAGACATTGGATTTAATGGAATTGAAAATAAAAAGAAAATGAATTAAAAGCCTCCAAAGATAATGCAAGCACATCCTTTAATGCTTACACTAACACCATCGAGCTATGTTTGATGCATATCCATCGGGGAACTTCATTGATTTTAACCATTCAAAGAATTTATTCTTCTTATCCTTCGAAAATGTGTAACAAGCTGATGGCATGAGAATTTTGTCCCCATCACGAAACAGGTACAACTCAGGCCGTATTCCTATATCTTCCATATCCCGGCGAGCATTTTCGGTGTCCTTTGTCTTCCCATTTTTATCAAGAAATGTACTAATGAAATTCTTACAAATATTCTTTTCGATGTGCATGACATCCAAGTTGTGGTGTAGTAGAAGATCTTTCCAGTATGGCAACTCAAAGAAGATGCTTCTCTTTGTCCAATTCAACTCCCACTCAGCGCGTTTTCTTTTTCTACTAGTCAGTGGTTTCCCAAATTTCACATCTCCGATCAACCTTAGCTGGTTTAATATCTCTTCCCCACTTAGTCTCTTTGGCAGCGACCTTCGTTCAGGTTTTCCATTGAAGCTTCTGACGCCACAAGTCCTCCAAGGATTTCCAGTTCGTAGAAAATGACGATGACACATAAAGCATAACTTGTGGCCATGCTTCAAGGATAAGGACCCTACATCCTTATTACATACTAGGCATGCTAAGTAACCTTTTGTGCTCCAACCTGATAGGTTGCCATAAGTGAGGAAATCATTAATTGTCCAAAAGACTGCAGTATGCATCCGAAATGTTGTCCCGGTTTCCTCATCGAATGTCTCCACTCCTTTTTCCCATAATTTTTTCAACTCATCAATTAACGGATACAGGTAAACATCAATATCATTACTAGGTGCCCTCGGTCCGGGAATAAGCAGAGACATATAAATGAAAGGTTCTTTCATACATCACCATGACGGCGTATTGCATGGAATCATCATAACTGGTCACATGCTATATGGATTGTTTATGTTACCAAAAGGATTGAACCCATCTGAAGCAAGGCCAAGTTTGATGTTGCTAGGATCAGTAGCAAACCACTGATGCATTTTATAAAAATTGGCCCAAGTTTCGGAGTCCGCTGGATGGCTAAGGGTGTTTCCATCTTGAAGACGTTTCTCTTTATACCATCTCATATATGTAGCAGTCTTTTTCGACATATACAATTGTTGCAACCACGGGATTAATGGACAATATTGCAAAACTTTTTTGGGGATCTTTTTACCCTTCTTCTGATTAGTTGTGTACCTCGGTTCACCACATTTTGAGCACTCATTCGCATTTTCATGTTCACCATAAAAGAGTGCACAATCATACCTACACGCATGTATTAGAGTGTAACCAAGACTCAATTCACGCATGTATGTCTTCGCCTCATAAAAAGACTTGGGAAGTGTTTCACCATCAGGTAGTGCTGCCTTAATGAGGCTTAAATGCATGTTGAATGCACTCTGAGAAAACTCATGCATTGTTCTTGCATAAAGCTAATTTATCACAAACACTAATTTTGAGAACTTTTTATAGTTTGGATATAGGGGCACCCGTGTATCCCTCATGAGATTAGAAAATGGTTTACCGAGTCGATTCAACGTATTAGCATCGTAAGGTACGGTACCTACTGAAGTAGATTCATCACCAATACGCGACACTGGCACATCGCCCGTGTCCATTGCAATCCCCCTTTGGAAGTCACCTAACATTTCAATTACCCCTTCCGAACAGGTGTCACCACCTACTATATTTGCCTCCTCATCTTCATCGTTATCATCATGGCTCTGAACTACGTAATCTTCACTATGGAACACCCATGTTGTGTACCTTTTCTCCATTCCAAAGTCTAATAAATGTGAATGGACCAAATCAATATTTTTGAAGGTTATGTTTTGGAATTTCTTGCAAGAACACCTTATTCCACTGGCTTTGTCTGCACGAGGATGCGCGAACTCTATGAAATCATGTACCCCTTTCACGCACTCTGGCAAAAACCTATCCTGAGCGTTTATCCAACTCTTATCCATGTTTATTAATTACCTTATAACATGTTCAAGGAAATGGTGTTCATTAGATTCTCATAATTTTTATAACGCATGCATCGTGAATCCTATAATCAACTATCATACTCTAAAGGGTACAAATCCTATCCCATTCAGGAATGTTGCATTTACATTGCGATCAATCGCTCAAATTCCTTTGTCGTAGTCGTTATAAATTTCGGCAGCATCTCTCCATATCTCTCCAAGTACACGAGATGAGGGAAGTGAACATGTTGCTAGTTTTCCATCACTAACAAATTGTCACGACGCCCCACTATTCACCCAGAGAATACAAATAGAGACACGCTTGAAATATATAATGACAATTGACAAAGCCTGAACGATGACAACAATGTAAATACAACTTCCTAAACTGTCCACATTGGACAGTCCAAGAATGGTTGAAATACAAACATTGTTAATCGTAAGCGAAACAAATAATTAACATGTTCAAGTGATTATTAGTCAACATAGTATGACAAATAATCAATTGAAATATAGCAATTGATTTGTCTCACATGTACGATTAGGTATGAATGTATAGTAACCGTTCTTGGATGGGTCTAAGCTTCAATGAATACATGAAATGGCAGTAATTAATTTGGAATTTTACTTCATATGACATTTAGTTCTTGACCTTTCACTGTACACTTAAGATTGTTGTTCTTAGCCAAGTCTATTTGATTTTCAATTATAAGCCTAAACAGATATGCAATGGCAAAATATACACATTCCTAATTTAAACAAATCTAAGAATGTTCACACTTACAAAAAATAAACCTCTAAAGTCCAAATAACATCTCTAATGGTATAAATCAGAGGTTGGGAAATTCAAAAGCATCCATAGAAGTCCAATAACATTTATCTAACCATCCTTAGTAGACAAACCCATAAAATCCAGATCACTAAATGGGGCAGATGGATGCCTGAAGTTTCATTGTATGCAAACATGTGTACATGCACATAGACAAATTTCATGCATGCAACATGTGGATATGGGATGACCAAGTGGTGAATGGAGATGCAATAAAAGGTAGAAATAAAAATAGCCAGATTTTAGAAATAAGTAAAAGTAACTCCAGTTTAAGAAAAAATGAGCAATTTAAGATGTTGAGACTTGTAAGATAATAATCAATAACTAACTGTCAATAATTATCAATCTAATTTAAGGGGCGACAAGTGAAGATGAAGAAAAATGTGATTTTTTTTTTTTGTTATAAGAGATGATTGCCTATGTTTTCAAAGGACATGGTTCTATAAAGAAGCTAATTTTTCAAACCAGGATTTTAGCATCTAACCTCAATGTGTATGCATTTATGAAATTGCAGAAAAGATAAATCAAGTCCTAACAGAAGAAGCAATACAGTTCTAGTATCTCCCAAAATACAGGTAGAAATCAAATGCTCCATGTATTTTCATTAATTTTAGAGGCAATACAATGTAGATAGACACATCGAAGCATGCGTACAACCATTCAAAAGCATGCTAAAACATAATGCAATAAAAAACAAATAACAAAAAAAAGAAATAAAATAAAAGCACAAGGGTGCATGAGCACAGTACATAAGCAAAAGAGAAAGCACACAAAAATATCACAAGCATCTAGTTTATCCTAATCAGAGTCCGAATCATAATCAGAACTGCACGAGTAGCAAGATGAGGCTACTGCTCTAGTGGCATCTCGGTCCTGTGCCATTTCCTCTAGAAGATGATGCATTTTAGGGGTAAGAGGGGAGGGTGGTGGTTCCTTATATGGGCATGGCCTGAGGGCCTGAGGCAGCAAATGGTCAGGAATGTCCGCCAGAGGTAGATTATCATAATCATACGGCATGGTCGGCTTAATCATACGAAACAACACCGGATGAGCGGGCATGTCCTCTGTTAGCCCTGGGGTAACAGTTGAAGACTACTCTCTACTAGGTGGCGCAGCAGAACATGCCAGGGGCAATTGCACATCCTCAAGAGTCACCCTTGGTGTTCCCGTCTCATCCGAAATTTTTTCGTGCTCACTCAGTACAGCTCGACCCTTGGAAGAAGACTCTCCCCTTGGCAGGTCCTGAACCCTCTTCTGCTTTGAGGCTGCCCGAGGCTCCCTTCGCAGAGACATTAGCCAATAAAGAGGAAATCCTACGATTTAAGTTCAAAACAAAATTTTTTCAGTGGGGCATACTTAATAATAAAATTACTTCTTCATATTCACACCTACTTATTAAAAAAGTTCAACGTAAATTTAATTTTAAAACTCATTTACTAAAACAAGTAAAATTATTAGTTACTTGTTCATGTGAGCGCTTCATTTTAATATATATATATATATATATATGATTATAATATATTAATTCATAAATAATAAGATAAACATTTAAGCTGTTTAGGGTGAGTTTGATGCCCCTTTTTTGTCTTGTCCTTTTTAAAAGATAAAGGTAGGTCTAATTTTGGTATAGTTTTTTTAGTTTATAAAAATCAACTTTTAGTTTTTTAGAAGTTGCAAAATTAAAAATTGAAAAGCTAAAAGCTAATTTTTTCACGAACAAATTATTTTTTTCTATTGTTGTCCTTAATTTTTTCTAACACTATAACACGGCCATGTCCTACATGCCTCCACATCTTTTATACACCCCAAACTGTGTCAATCGAAATTTTAACATACTATAGTGATAATGCAAAAAATGAAAGTGGATGATATTGATTGTTGGACCATTCTATATTTATTATTTATACATATAAACTAAGAAAGTGGAGAAGGAAAATATTAAGAATTCAGATTTTCATGTTTAGTTTTTACAAAAGGTACATATATATATATATATATGTATATATATATATATATATATATATTCTAAATTTATGAACAAAATTTTGATTTTATGTATCACTAATATTTATTTATTTTTTAAATTTTGGTCCTATTCAATTAAATTTTTAGTTTTGATAGTATTTTATAGAAAATAAAAATACAAGGGAAGTAAATTTTCTCCTCACTTTCCTTTTCTCAATCAAAATCCTTAACCAGACAGACCCTATTATTAAAAATGAAAATTTATTTTTATATGACTAAAAATTAGTGATGATGTGTAAAATCAAAATTTTATTTCTAGATTTTTTTTTTCTTTCTCATTTTCTTAAATAACCAAATTAATATGAAAATGTGAATTTTTTGATATTTTCTTGTTTTCTAATATTTTCTTAGATGTATATTACCAATAGTGCAGAAAAACTTACAAACTAGTCCAACCTTTAGCATATAAAAATAAGAGTGAAATATTTTGAGTTCGAAATTTTTGTATTTAGATTTTGATTTTATTTCATTTTTTTGTGTTGCAATGAAGCAAGATTAATGTAACGTAATTTTAGTGACACCATCTCCATTCTTCAATACACAATTAAATTAAATTAGTTATGGGAGTGACGCACTGAAATGGTAATAACAAAATTTAATGAACATCACCAGTGATGCTTCTCTAGCAAACATGAAACATAAAAGGAGAAAAAATCAACACAAGTCTATCAATTCCCTTATTTCTCCTTCTTGTGTATCAAACAATAGTGTTCAGGAGTATAGATTTTAGGCTATTGATTTAAAATTTATATAAATTTGTAAGAAAATTATTATAATTTGTCTATTATATTTTATTCAAATTCACACAAATCTAAATCTAGGGTCTCAATTTCATACTCCAAATATACATAAAATAATCACATATATTCTTACCCAATATTTAGTATAAAAGAATATAATAAAATACAAAACTTGACAATTTTTCCAATGTGCTTCAGCCCCAACTGAAATTTAAGCATATACAAAAATGACATCAAATTCTTCAAAATAAACATACCTGCTTGAAGGCTAGAAGGCTTCTGGTGGTTGTTTAGCGGGGCGAAGGCAATGGGGACAGACTCGGAGCCTTAGCGGCGGTGATGAAGAGATGGCGAGTGGCGGGTAGCAGCGGCGGGCTTCCGGCAGTTGTTTAGCGGGGCAGAGGCGATGGGGACAGACCCGGAGCCTCAGCAGCGGCGACGAAGAGATGGCGAGTGGCGGGTAGCGGCGGCGGCGGCTGCGCTACCTACTGAAGGCAGTCAAAGGAGGAAGGGAAGGAGGGGAAAGAAAGGAGCAGGGAAAGGAAGGGAAAGAAGGAAGAGGGAAAGGAGCAGTCTCAGGAGAGCGCAGAGGCAGCTGAGCGGGAAAGGAAAGGGAAAGGAGGCAAGGGATGGAAGATTAAGACAAAGTGATGAATTCATAATCGTCACTACTAAAAGGGCAATAGTGACGAATTAATAAATTTATCACTAATACTCTGCAACCAAAATTCATTTTTTTTTTTTAAAAATACGTGAAGTATTAGTGACGGTCCTCAAATCCGTCACTAATACAGGGGAAATAGTGACAAAAATCGAAATTTGTTACTAATACGTTGAAATAAAAAAAAATCGCAATTATTTTAGAATACGGGAAACATTAGTGACGGTTCTCAAATCTCTCACTAATACTGGGGCAATTGTGACGAACATATAGTGTCGTCACTAATACTCTAACACAAAAATATTGAGATTATTTTTAAATACAGGAAGTATTAGTGACGGTTCCAAAATCTGTCACTAATACTAGTGCAATAGTCACGAATAAAAAAATTCGTCACTAATACTCTCAGGTATTAGTGACGGTTCTCAAATCCGTCACTAATGCTGGACAATAGTAACGAATATTTTAATTCGTCACTAATACTTTGAAACAAAAAATTCTTATTTATTTTTCAATACGTGAAGTATTAGTGACAGTTTCCAAATCTGTAACTAATAACAGACTAATAGTGACGAACCTATAGGTTCGTCACTAAGTCTAAATAAAAAATTTTATTTATTTAAAAAATAATAGTAGTGACGATTACTTATTCGTTACTAATAAGAATCTTTTAGTGATATAGGTTCGTCACTAAGTTTGAACAAAAAATTTTATTTATTTCAAAAATAATAGTTGTGACGATTACTTATTCATCACTAATAAGAATCTTTTAGTGATGGATGTTATTTGTCACTAATACTGTACAAATTGTCGCAAATATTTTCCCAGGATAATTTCTGCGCGAAAAACTATTTCCTGCGACTTTTTTTTGGCTTTTAGTGAAGAAATTATTAGTTCCGTATTCAATTTCGTCACTAATAGTTCCGTATTAGTGAAGGTTCTAAAATTCATCACTAATACCCCACTTTAGTGACGAAATTGAATCTGTCACTAATAATTTCATCACTAAAAGCCAGTTTTTTTGTAGTGTAGACTTGTTTAGAAATGGTTTGGTGATTTTAAAAATTATTAGTGAAAAATATCTTTGAATACAAAACTTAGGCACTTTGCATCTTAGTTCATTATTCCAAGTGCTCATTCTCTCTTGCTCTCTAATCTTGTTTGAATCATTTCTTGAGAGAGTAGTGTGAGGTTTGCTTTGTATTTGATATCAGCTCAATAAGGAGCCTTTTATTGTAATCATCATCTTATTGTAATAGGTTCTTTTTGAACCATTTGGTGAAGGTTCTTTGTGAACCGAAGTTCAAGGCTTCTTGGTGAACCTTGCGGCTTTTGGTGAGTGGTAGGGATTTGTTTCCGAGTGTAGGGATTTGTTCCCGAGTTGTAAGGCTTCTCCACCAGTGAAGAAGTTCCTTAGTGGATTGTGGAATCCTTGAATTGATCTCAAGACATGGACATAGGCTTGGTGCCAAACCACGTTAAAATACTGGTGTTAAGCTTCTCTATCCTTCTCTTTATTATTTATGTCTTGTGAATGATTTACATTTTATTAATTGTGATATAGTTGCTTGAATCTTGCTTAGGATTTTTATTTTGTAGAGGAAATAGTAAATACGCGAAAGAGTGCATTCACCTCCCTCTTGACTCTATACTCCCACGCTGGGACCTTTAATAGTTCTAATGCTTACATGCTTCATGTTCCTATTGATATTGGCATAAGCAATGTGTTTAATATTGAAGACCTAAGCCCTTTTCTTGAAGCATCATATTTTGTGTAGCCTTCCAATTCTAACCTTGCAGGTAATCCTACTCCATTCCCCACTCCTCTTGAACCCGAAACTCAAAATTACCTTTGCCTCCACCTTTACCCATACCAAAGAACCTTGATGAAATTGAAGAGATCTTGGATGACAAGGCAACATTCACACGAGCAAGATCATACCAAAAGTTCTTGGTCAAGCGGAGAGGTAAGCCACTTTCCAAGAGGAGATGGATTCTTAAAGAAGACCTCCTTCGTCACAACTCAGAGTTGTATTCCCAGTACATCACTTCCCATTATTCGGAGAACAATTCTTTTGGGCTCAGGAGAGATTATGGGGATCAACATGCCTTACCCATGTCCTTTGCAGGTATGGTTACACATGGACGACCTTCCAATGTCAACTCCTTTGCCAACATGGTGATACATGGACGACCTCCCGATGTCCCCTTTTGTTCATAATTAATTTGTAAGTACACATGGAGTTATTTTAAGACTACTTGAAGACTTTCGGTATGAGAAGACCCCAGTTGATATGCTTAAGCAAGTTTGAGTCCAAGACCCATGTGGGCTCCACACGGCTTGTGAGCCCCACACCGCTTCATGGGTCCCACACGAATTTGGCCTTCTTTTGGCACATGTTTCATATTTTAATTGTAATAAGTCTAAGTCAACTAAGTATAAGCATGTGAGTTTAGTAAGTTGTGAGAGTGTTTATTATGTTAGAATTAAGTGTAAGTATTTAACATTTTATTTTCCTATGTTTATTTTCTCATGCTTTGTCCTTCCATGCCTGTGTAAGAGTTAATGTATTGTCCCCCATGCTAAGTCTTTATATTCTGAATCATTGTAAGAGTTCTGCAAAGAGTTTTGATATTGAATATTAAGAAGAATTTCTTTGCTAAAGCTTAAAACTTATCCAATCATTTTGATTGCGTAGTGTGAGGCAACAAGCATTCTCTCCGGAGATCATGTGGTGAGAGACCACCCTATCCAACACTATCACCATTCCCATCTATCCCTCGTACATCTCACACGGCCATTTAGTGCTCACAAGGAAATCTAAGTGAAATGAATCATGTGTAATTGTGACTAAGCCTTGTAATACCATGTAAATACCAAAACTTATATAACAACATTAAAACTTATGAACTCAAAATTAATTCTCATCGAGTTTCGAAAAATGAATATTTACTACACCTTATGAAAGTATGCATGAGCAATTCGCTTCATCATTAGTAATCATAATAAAGCCATTAACAGATACAACATTAATTTGTAACAATAGTGCTATATAAAACTATATAAAGGAATAGGTTGTGTTAACATAAGTTACCTTATATAGTATTCAATGAAATTTCAAAAATTTGTTATGTATGTGCCATATATTCAACGTGTAGTGCCTTCCTAACCCAACAACCCCCAACTTAAGACTTCAGTGTCCCCACTGAAGTAAGGAAAGAAGACACCTGAAATGCAAGGGAGGGAAGCACGACATGGTGACGGAATAAAAGAAATTGTACCTGCACATGAACACACCTAGCATAAAACCAGGATACAGTAAAGAAACAACAATACACGGGGCACAAAGACAAAAATAAAGTCACCATAAACTCACATATCTGTCGGGCAGTAAATCCTTATAAGAAATACATGGAAAGCAAAAGTAAAGCCAAAATAATAGTAGTCGTGACTATATAGTAGTAGGGGATATCAAATAACAACAATTGAATACATATTAACACAAAAAAAAAAAACAATGAAAGACTAGAAAGAGTGTTGCGACGCAGTCAAAACTTGTCGTTGGTAGACCCACCAGCCCCATGGTCAGAATCACCAATCCTTAAATCTTCAGAAGCACTAGTAGTTGTGCTATCATCGGCCATGCCATTCTTAGACTCGTTATCTTCAGAAACATTAGATGACTCTGTCACCTGGTTGCTCACAGTGTGGCTAGGAGGGGGGTGGTGGTGGAGTGGATGTGGCCCTCGAAATGGAGCGGTGGAGAGAAGGTCAGGGGGTACGAAGTGGAGTAACCGTGGTGGTAGCAGTAAGCACAGGGACAAGCGCTGTTGGCGCTAATATAGAAATGGGCACCGGTGGACGCTTTGAAACATCAATCGGAAGGATCAGCAAGGTTGTTAGTGGCTCTGTCGTAGGAGGGTCAGGGATGACACTCTCCACCTTAGGTTTCTTAATGGCCACAACCGAGGTTGATGAAGGAGAAACCTCCTCTATGGGCTACGCAAAATTGGGCACAGGAGAACTCTTAGGTGACTCAGCCCCTCTGCAGAAGTGGCAGCTGGTGTGGCAGCTACCTTATGGAGAATGGTTGTAGTGCTAACGATGGAGGCATCGAGATCAACCATATCAATCGGGCTCGCCGGAGGGGTAGGCTGTGGAATTGGAGACGGAGGTGCTATAAAAGACGAGGTCCCAAGGGTAGTGGTAGCAGCTGGGGGCTTAGTCATCACAGGGGGGGCGGTGAATCTACGAAACTCGAAAAGTCAAAAGTCTCAATCGAGATTGGGAAAAGAATGCGTTGAAAATCATTAGAACACAGAAGCCTTGTCTTATCTCAGCTTGAGATTGTCAAACCTCTCGCTGGGTCTCAAAAGTAAATCATGTGAAATCCTGATGAAGTTGACCTAAGCCATCCCCTGCATGAGGCACAGTAGTGGGGGTAGCTGTGGGAGGACTCGCGGTCTCTGAAGGGGCAGCACTAGATGTAGATGGTGCATCAATCATCCTTTCCTTCTTTTTTGAGGCCCGGGGTGGTGGGGGAACTAGAAGATACAATATCTCCTCAGGACCGAAGTAAAATTGACATGCAAGAAACTCTATCCCTGGGTCATCCTCAAATAGGGCCCACGTGTTCACATGCAACTGCGCTATGGTGGCTACATTCATACTCTAACACCATGTCTTTTCATTTGTGACCTCTCCAATCGAGATGTGCTTGTCAGGGTCACCTAGATTGATTTTCCTAGTCTTAAAGATGGTCAAAATAACCTGGGTATAAGGGATGAGAGGCCTCTTGGGTTCCTTAGCCGGCTGGCCTCACACAAGCTTCAGCAGCGGCTTTTTCAACTTACGATGCTTCGCATTCTTGTCGTAGAAAGTAAGCATATCCTCTAATATTAATTTGGGGATATTATAGCCCATAACCCGATGAACTGCATATAAGTCCTAGAGATGGACCTCCCGTCTTTGTAAATGATGCCCGAAAGCACAAATATTGTGCTGTAGAATCAAGTCCAATAACAGCAAATAATTTGGCACGTTGTTCTGGGATATGCATGTCCCCCTTTGAGCATCAACACTGTTAGAATACATATTATGAAGCATCTGGGAGATGATATGATGCACATTGGTGGAGTCGAGAGGCTACCATGGGATGTCATCAATCTGGTCATGCGGTCATGTCGTATTAATAACCTCATCAGTCAGCTCAAGACAGATCCCTTGCACCTCAGTAATCCATACGCTAGTGGAGGAATTATGCCGCATGTTGTTGTAAAAATCCTGAACCAATTGCAAATGGTAGAAATTAGTCAGCAGGGTCATGTAGTGGTCATACTTCCTCTTCTCCACTACATCAATCCAATATTTCTTTCAAGGATGGGCCCGAGTCTCCTCAAGCTTGTATATGTACATCGTGTTGTAATAATGGATCGGATATAGGATGCACAGTGGAATAAAATGCAACAAGCAAATCAAACTCAACTAGAAAACATGAAATAACAAGCACAACAACAAGATGTACGTGGTTCGGCAAAGCCTACATCCATGGAAGAAAGCAGCAAAAAAATTCTACTAAGAAATTTGAGAATACACAATAAACTTCACAAAGATCTCTCCCATGTCTCGCAATACCCTCAGATAGGGATAAATAGACATTCCTTTGGAGTTTTCCCTCCAATTACCCAACCACCCCAATGTTCAAAGTCAAAATTTAAATTTCTTCTCGCAGACTAGGCGCACTTATCAACGAGAATAGGGGATTCGTCGATGAGTCAAAGAAGCCCAATTGGCGACAAGTCTATCCTTTCATTGATGAGTCCTTAACTCTGAGATTTTCAGGCTCTCAGCATCTACTCATCAATGAGCACAGGGCACTCGTTGACGAGTCTTCTGCTACCAGCACAAGAAGACTTCTCTCATATGTTTTTCTTCCTTTGTTTATGAACCCACTAAGTATAAAAACCACAAACAAATATAACAATCTCCACCTAGGCGATTATACGCCCCTTAGGAGAACCTAAGAAAAACATGACTGACAGCTCCACCTTGAACTTGGAACGCTTGGTTGGGACCGCCTCCTTTCTAGTATTTAAAGACATGCACCAAGTCCAAGCAACACCACTTGAACTTGTTGATGATAGCTTTAGCTTCTACCACTAACCCCGATACAGTTCTAGATTTAACACCCGAAGACTTCGCCCTAGGCTTTCAATAAGACCTTCTGTTAGAAATGGTGTGATCCCAAGAGGGGGGTGAATCGGGTTTTAAAAACTTTTCAGCAAATTTAGCATTTCCCTGATTCACCACAAATCATATTTCATTCAATATACACACGTGTATGTAAAACAATTATGACATCAAATAAACATTTATACACATGTTGAAATTAAAGTGCATGAATTAAATAAGATAGAGAGAGAGAGAGAGAGAGAGAGAGAGAGAGAGAGAGAGAGAGAGTGAGAGAGAGAGAGAGAGTGACACACATATTTGTTATCAAGGTTCGGCCAAACTAGCCTACGTCCCCACCTTGGGCATAACCCCCAAGGATTACACTATCCCTGTTCACTTAAATGGGCGGAGTAGAATCCGTTTACATCCTCTCCTTATGGGGCGAGGAAAATCCCAGTTCAATTTTCGAGCTAAACCAAACTGGTCTCACTTATGTGGCTGAGACTCCCCAATTCCATTTTCGAGCTGAACCGAACTGGTCTCACTAACGGAGCTGAGACCCCCAAGTTCAATTCTGGGCTGAACCCAACTGATATAATAAAAATATTTTTGTACATGAAAATACTTCTAAAAAATACAAGCAGAAATGTACACATTTAAGCTCAAATAATTGCACTCTCTAATTATATGAAATAATGCTCGGTAGAGAAAGGGTGTTATCTAATAATATTTTCAATCTTTAAAAAATAATGTATATGATAAGAATCTCAAATATTTAAACCCTAAATCAAATATAACTCCAAAAATATTTTCAATAAAGAAGTAGGAGAACCTAGGGTCTTGGTTTCTCAAATGAACTTTGCAATGTAAAAGTTTATCAATGAAAACATGGATGCAAAAATGTGTTTCTCCAACAAAATATTTACCATGGAAATATGAGGAGAAATCCCAAAGCTTTACTCTCAAAAATGTTTTTCAAATATGCAAGTAAGAGAGTAAAACACTTGAAAATAAATGCCCAAATAAAAAATGCTCTCTTGTAAAAATGATTTTCAAGAAATAATAAAGAGAGTTGGAGAGTGTAAAAATTTACCCCAAGGAAACGATTTTTGCAATGAAATTAGTTTGGGGGACCTTTGATTAACAAGCAATTAAAAAATATTTGAGAGAAAATTATTTGCTAATCAAAGTTACTAATCTTGGCTTATGAAGGGGTATATATAGAGTCTAAGAATTTTTTGACTGTTGGGGGCATGTTGAGTATTATTAGAAAAGTTTAATTAACTTTTAAACTCATTTTAGCATTTAAAAATACCTTAACCCAAGATTTTTAGTCGACTGAGCGCAAGGTTCAGTCGCCCGAACAGATACAATGGAAAAAGCTAGTTTTCCATGTTTGGGTGCTTGAATTTATATTCGGGGTGGCTAAACCAGGTGATTTTCCAAATGCTCAAGGTTCGAATTCCCGTTCGTATGTTTGGTAGCCCTAACTTGCCGATTCAGTCGCCCGAGGGTATTTTGAATGCAAGAGTTAGGGTGCCCGAATTGTTGAACCAAGTTTTAGTATATGTTTGGTCGACCAAAGGCACTACGACCAATTTAGTTCGGTCGCCCGAACTCAAGTCAACTTATTAACTTAGTCCAACATTCGGTCAACCGAGGCAAAATGTATTGCCAAGTTCGGTCGCCCGAATCCCCTTCAATTTTCAACCTAGGTTATATTTTACCCCTGTTATTTTCCTTAAGGGAAGTGCAGGGTCCTAGGGTCTCTCTAAGGTTTAGGCTTTTTAATTTACCCTAAAAAACCTAACTTCGGTAGACCAAAGTCAGCTCTAAAGTCTATTTATGGTTCTGTTTGAGCTTACATTCATGTCATGCATGCAGATGCAATATATTATAGACCATATAGAAAAATAAATGCATATACAACTGAAACATTATGTCTTCTTCTTCCTTCTTTGCTCTTTGACTCCATGGAATATGCCAGATTTGTGCTTTAAAATCTGTCTTGGCTTCCATGTTCTCTTGATCTTATGTGTGACTGAATAATACTTGTTCACGCACTAAAACACACACATAAGATACTAGTGGTTTGTTAGCATCAAAACAAAGATTGGAATCAAAAAGCCAACAATCTCTCCCTTTTTGATGATGACAAACAGCCAAAAGCAAAATGGGTACAACTTGAAAAGGCTCCCCCAAAGAATATGCATAATGTAAAAATAATAATAAGAGCTCAATCATATTCATGAAGGTAGACATAACAAATGATAATGCATTTAAATTTTTGCGTTAAAGCACATGCTTAGAAATTTTAACCCTATATTTCAATCATTATCATTTTGCTTAAAAACATTCTCCCTCATTTGGCATCAGCAAAAAGAGCTAAGCTAAGTAGAAAAGTATTTTAACATTTAAAACAGACTTAGCAAGGAGAAATCCCCCCCTTTTTAAAATATTTTTTAAAGAAAACTCTCCATCTTTTTAGTATAGATTATGGGCATAAAAATTTGAACTGTTTTAAAGATATAGCCATTAAGCATACAAAACAGTTTAACTGGTCATCTAAAGATTAAAATGACATGTTAACAGGATTAGGCCAGAAATATCCTCAAACCATAGCAATTTGGGCACAATGTAAGACCCAAAAAAGATTTGAAATTTAAAAACATGCGGCATATTAAAAAGTGGGTTTGAGCATAAAATTTGTCTAACTAGTTCATATGCATTTCATGAACAATCAATGAACCAGTTATGTAATATAACACCCTTAAAAGATTTCAGGACATAAAATTTTAATACAGAGAAAGCATAAGTCATGAAGGCATTAAAAAAACACACAAGCAAGAAACAAGATGTATTCTATAAAGGTTCATTTCTTGCGTTTGAAATATGTATATATAAATAAATATATATGTATGTATAAATAAATATATATGTATAAAAATATATAATATAAATATATAGATGTATATGTATGTATATATATATATATATATATATATATATCTCCCTTATGATTTTCAATAAATGTTGGGGGCTTATGCTTATTGAAAAAGAAACTCTAATTCAAAATTCAAGCAAGCATAATTTTTTTGATTTATCATTTCAGCACAAATTACAAAGTACCAAAAAAAAAAAAAAAACAACCACATAGATCCAAAGATATTAAATAAATTTTAAAATAGGGATCATATGGCAAAGCAAAGAACTGTGGCAAACAAAATATTTTCATTTATGATATTCAATAAAACATTGCAGTAAAGCACATGCCACAATGAACTAACACAGATCTAAGCTAAAAATTTGGTGAGCATAACAAGATAGAGATTTAAAGAAAAGATGTTCCCCCTATCAATTTTGAATACGTGCTTAGAATTTGTTTGCAACTTAAACTGAAATAAATTTTGAAAGTTTAAGAGTTTAAACAGTATAAGTACCCCTTTCAGATTTTACTGGATAAATGAATCTCACTAGTAAGATGTCCTTAAACACATATGCGCTAAATATCAAGAAATATGTCTTGCATGGTGTTCATCCATACCACGAACAATCCATATCAAAGAATGATTTAGTAGAGACATGATATGATGTTCATGGTACAAGAAAAAAAATTTTGGACTCAAAAAGTAGAAACAATGAAAATATGAGTTCATGGGTCAGATGATTCAAATTCTTTTTCAAGGATGGGGCTTAAACTCCCTGGAATAATCTCAAGCACACATAAGTGCATTTAAGTGCAAGGATGAATTTTATTTAAGTACATCTATTATATATTCACCCTTCTTAACAAAACTTAGTATGCAAAAGACTAGGCATTAAGCTCTTACTGATTTATCCTAAAAGTGGGGCTTAAGCTCCCCCTGTATATTGGCATGCATACATACTTGCATTTAGCTCAAGGATGATATTCATTTAAAACTATTTCTCATATATTCATCCTATCAAGGGATTTCAGTATGCAACAAATATTAAACATTCAGCATATAGGCATGATATATTGCATTTCAATTTAATGCATGATAGCAAAATAAGGCTATACTCAGAGGTAATGCAATAGGGGTTCAAAAAGGATGACACAACTCAAAAATACAATGAATGTGTATGAAATGAAAATTCTCCCTAAGTCATGCAAAATTCCTAGTCACATGGACTTAAAACTTATGGCGTGATTGCTAACCATTTAGGTCCAACATGAAGAAGATAACTTAGGGATTAGGACCAAAAGGGCGTCCATGAACTATTTCATCCTAGGATGACAGAATGTGTACATGTATTTGATTTACATCATGGTTTGGATTTGACATGTACTTACCTATATAGTTATTTTGCATGCATTTTTAACAAAGGGTGAGAATAATAATTTCATTATAATTCACTCATTCATTCAAAAATGTTTGGGCATGCATTAAGCTATCTATCCTAATACATGGTTTCATTTATGGGAAAAATTCTACCTAACTTTTGGTAGCATTTTGTTTGTTAATTGAACATTTTCCCATTTTTCCATGTACCTAAAACCTGATAGATTCACGCGATCAATTTTTGATTCAGCTCAAGCATGCGAGAACCTATATCCACTACCAACATGCAATTCACATCACTGCATCCGCCATGCAGGAGGCATTCAATACAAGCATGCATTTCAGTAGACAATCAATGATTCAAAAAATATAAACTATCCATCAAAAAATAAAATCATCACGCAACTAATGGATAATGGCATTCAGTTCAAAAACATATTAAAAGAAAGATTATCCATTCATCAAAAGATATAATCATTTAGCACAAATGGATATTTGCATTCAGCTCAACAAAAAATCATCCAAAAAGTATAAGCACGGATTAAAAACGTTCATTGGATGAATTTTAAAGAAGTCCCCCTCAATTAAACAACCTAAGCATTTTTATCTTATGCTCTTAATTTTCATCATTTTATGCTTAGCTCGAATCTATAAAATCTAGCAGAGGATATGCTACAGATGCATTTGAAAATGATTAATTTTTTAAGCTCCATGATAAGTTTAGGGTTATGATATAGTATTATGATAAATTCCCTAACCCCATTGATGTGTGATGGACAAAGATATGCTATATTTGAAGTATTTCTACTTAAGCATATACATAGCATCATTAAAAAAAAATTGTCCATTTGAATGAGATTTATTTAAACATGCTTATGAGGTTTAATTTAAGAACTGATAATGATATAAGCATGCACTAGCCAATATTATCATATATTAACCAATCATAATTATCTGTATATGTGTATATATATATATATATATATATATATATGTATATATATATATATATATATTTATATGTATTAAGCTTAGATTGGATAAGGTGATTAAAACTCACATATTGGCTAGATTTTCTTAGGGTTCTTAGTATAACAATAGTGTATATTAAGGTTTAGAATTTTAAGCATAATACACCATTTAAGCATTTAAGGCATTCAAACCCTATTTACAGCAATTTCAAAAATCTTATGAGTATTTAAAAATATTCCTATTTAGCTTCTCATAAGATGGCATGCAGTCACAGAAATATTATATGATTCACAATAAGAATCTAACACAAAATGCATCAAGTGAATCATAACATGAACTAACTAATAAATTAGAAGGAGGAAAGATATACCTGTGTTTTACTCCTTCTTAAGCATTTGAACTCGAAGTGGTGTCTTTTTCTCTCTCGATTTTTCAAAATTCTTATGGTTCCCAAAATCCTTAGCACTTAGAAGAATATACACTCGTAAAAGCATTAGTAACTAAGGCACAGTAAAAGTATGCATGGCACTCAAAATGATATCCATTAAGTTCAAGTCATACAAATTTATTTATTTTCAAAAATGGGAAACTTATGCATTTTGAAAACATTTTCAATGGGATATGACTTCCTGTATAAAGCACATTCCAAAACCTCCAATCAATCAATTTTACAACAACATTTTCAATAAACATATAGTAAAATCTATACAGTGAAAATAATGGAGGATTTGCAAAGTGCTGACCCTCAAAGTTGGGATAGATCGAAGAGTTAAGCCGTTGCGATCTTTAACATAAGCGGTTAAACCTTTTGCAATAAGACTCTAGTACCAATTGCTGGGAATGGTGCAATCCCAAGAGGGGAGTGAATTAGGTTTTTAAAACTTTTCGGCTAATTAAGCATGTTAGCTTTGGTGTATTCCCAAGAGGGGGAGTGACTTGGGTATTTAAAAATTAATCCCCTAGATTCAACTAATCTAGCAAGCAATATTTCACAAACCTAGGGTCTTTCTATGCATTCACAATCTCAATCAAATATTTAAATGATAAACATAAACATACAGCTGCAGAAAGTAAATTGCGGAAAATAAAATTAACACCAGATATGTTATCGGGGTTCAGCCAATTGTGTGATTCCACTAATGCTCAGTTAATGGGTGGAGCAGCACCGGTTACAACTAGGTCAATTCAAGGGACTAACCTCAACCAACACGCCTTACCAGGATGACGCACCTAGCTTTTCTAACAGGGTCTAAGCTAATCTAGAACTATTCAACAAGGCTAGTCTCCCTCTTCAAGCCCACGCCTGGAATACAACAAATGTGTATAAAATTTGTACACCAAAATATGCTTCTTACACAAGAAGGTATGTCTACCAGTATAGTTCAATATAATCAATGTACCTCAATGATGTAAGAACTATAAGCTCGGTGCTCTACGTGTGCAATTAACACTCAATTTACGGATAATCTCAAACATGCACAAGAGTGTATAAACAAGGTTTTCTTTGAAACACAATATAAAATCACTACAAAAAAACTAGTTTTTAGTGATGAAAGTATTTGTATCGAATTCAATTTCGTCACTAAAAGTTGGTATTAGTGATGGTTTTTAAGAACCATCACTAATAGTGTAAGCATTAGTGACGATTTTAGTAGCCGTCACTAATACGACACTATTAGTGATAGTTTTAAAACCATCACTAATACTTTCGTCACTAAAAACAGTGCGTTAAACAATTTTCGCATGAAAATGTTTTCGGGAAAATATTAGCGACGATTCTAGGGTATTAGTGACGGATTAAATTTGTCACTAAAAGTCACTTATTAGTGACGATTAACTAACCCTCACTACTAATATTTATGAATAAATTTAAAAAAATCAGTTAAGGGTATTAGTGATGGTTTTTGAGAACCGTCACTGATAGTGTTTTTATTTAAAAAAAAAAAATTAGTTAAGGGTATTAGTAACGGTTTGGGAGAACCGTCACTAACAATAGGGTATTAGTGATGGTTTTGAAATCGTCACTACTAGTGTTTTTATTTAAAAAAATATATAAAAAAAATAGTTAAGGATATTAGTGACTAATAATAGGGTATTAGAGATGGTTTTGAAACCATCACTACTAGTGTTTTTATTTAAAAAATATTAAAAAAAAAATTAGTTAAGAGTATTAGTGATGGTTTGGGAGAACCGTCACTAATAATAGGGTATTAGTGACGGTTTTGAAACCGTCACTACTAGTGTTTTTATTTAAAAAATATAAAAAAAAATTAGTTAAGGGTATTAGTGATGGTTTGAGAGAATCGTCACTAATAATAGAACATTAGTGACAGTTTTGAAACCGTCACTACGAGTGTTTTTATTAAAAAAATATAAAAATAAATTAGTTAAGGGTATTAGTGACGGTTTGGGAGAAGCGTCACTAATAATAGGGTATTAGTGGCGGTTTTGAAACCGTCACTGATGCTTAAAATCTAAAATCCATTAAACTGCACAACCTGCTTAAATTTGCTTCCCCGCTCTCTCTCGCTATCCATCTCCATCACTCTCTATATCCTCTCCGTCTCTCTCTTTCTCTCCGAATCTACGGAACTTCTATTCGATCTTAGACGACACACAATCTACCTCGCTGTCGATTTGATCATTGGGCCTCGTAGGCCGCCATCTATCGCTGTTGTCACCTCTTGCCGCGCAAGTACGTCCCTCTTTTCCTCTCATTTTCTATCTCTTTGCTCCTCACTTTGCTCCTTGCTCGGAAGCAATTCTTTTGAAAAATAAAAATGGAAGAGCAAAAAACCATGGATGAACCTCTGCCCGTAGGTACACACTTCTTCACTTCCAATTTTAATTTTCATACACGTGCATATGATTTTCAATTATGTGATCTTTTTCTCTTTTCTTATGGCCTTCTTTCAAAGGTGATCATTTGAATTTGAATGTAGGAAAAAATGAAATTGGGGAGGAGAGCGTGAGATGGAGTTCATATCAACATGTGAGAAGAGCGGGGTTTGTCATTCTGACGGCTTCTTTGGCCAGAACTGAGGTCAGCGTAGACGAGATTCGGTCGGTGGTGGCCCCTTCCGAATACTACCCTCCCTCCATCCATGTCGCCTTAATCAGTTCACCGGAGCCCAGCCCTAATGGTACGCGAGACCCATGCTTCCAATTTGATATTTCCATAATTGGGGTTTTTAAGCTAGGTTTTTTGTGGGCATTACTTATTTTTGAATTGTTGGTAACTTTTTCTACGGAAAATTCATCTTTGGACTTTTAGTTGTTGTTTCACCATTTGACTTTTGTTTAATTGTTAATCTGTTTAGCATTGTTGGTGACTTTTTTCTATGCAAATCAGATATGTTGAAATATTTTTCTTGTAAAATAAATCAAGATGTAATTCAAAATTTAAGAACTGAGTAAATTTTGTTCCCCCTAGCCTAAAGAATAGAAACTTCAAAAAAGGTTAATTTGAATTCTTCTAATTATATGCAAAGCAAGGATCAATGCATGCAGTAGTTTGAAATGATATTGTCCAAGTTGATGATCTATATGGCAAGGAGAAAGCATAAGGCCATGAAGATTTTAATCATGGTTGTAAGAAAGGACAAGAGGCTTACAGAATATACAACCCTCAACTGAGTGGTATTTTAAAGCAGCAATGTTTAGGCAAGTTCTAAGAGAGGCTCCTCCTTAGCTAACGCATCCATAGCACATAGTTCATGTAAAATATCTTTTTCCTAGAATGTACCAAAAACCTTTATGTTCCAAATTCAATTTTCATCTTTCAAAAACTTGAGCTGGTTCATAAAACAAAAAAAAAAATGCATTTTTTTTAGATTCTTGAATTTCAGAAACATACATTTGCAATATTTATTTAAAATATAAATCAAGTTTCCAGACACAATATTCTAGAATTTCTGTTTCAATAATGAACTCATGTTTCTTTTCTTCTAAATTTTGGTGGGGATATGGTTGATTTGAATTAGAAAAGGCATTGTGATCCATGCAACATTACATAAACTTTTGACTTGACAAACAGAGAAGAAAAATCTATTGTGAATTGATGCAGTGCTTTCTTCAACAAACCCAACTTAGTATTTAGAAGAGCATTTTGAGTACACAAAACCAACTTATTGTTGTTGTAGACTTTGTTTGTGCTACACATGCTTAACAAATCTAGCCATGTTAAATTGAATTAGGACAAAATATAATACAAAATTATATTAATTTGAATCTAAATTCAGACAACTTTAAATCCAAAACACAAAATCTTCGAACAAAAATAGCAATGCATGTAGTTTAATCTTTTATGTAATTAGATGAACCGATACTCACATCCTCATCAGCTGCTTATAATATTAGATCGAGCTTGTCTTGTATAGGCAAATTATATATTATGTCATAAAGTTCGAACTTTAGTTTAATAGATGATTTAACTTTTGGACTGCATGTTTGGATTGATATATCTTGTGAATTGCATGCTAGTAGTGGACATTAGGACTACATGCTTGATTGGAACACCACCTGCATGGCTAATGCAGTGATGTGTATTACCTACTGGTGGATACTTTTAGGTTGTTCCATGTTTTAATCTAAATGACATCTGTATGATGCAAAAATATTGTAAATTGCATGCTTTTGTGACTTGCAGGTTTGGAAAATGTTCTATTTATAGATGGCATGCTGTCGAAGATTTGTTGACTTTTTTCTAAAATAATCATAGTCATATACTATATGCTCATATGGTTATACTGTGCCGAATGTTAAAACATTTTTGAATGATTGAATGAACTTCAAATTAACTTTGATCTTCATCTCTAAATTTACTTTTGCATATGCTAAGTGAAAATTCTATCAATCATGGACTCATTTGCATTATTTGATTATTATAGTTGTTTTAGAGTCCTATGGAAGTCATGTAAACCATAAACATCACATTCTATTTTTTCATAGAACTATATTCTTATATATATATATATATATATATATATATATATATATATATTGTTTATGAGATGCATGAACACGTTACATTATTTAATGCTTATTATATGAAGTTCTTGTGCACTCGTAAAATTCATTACTAGTTAGATTATTGTGAACTGTTTATTGTAAACACCTAGGTTTGGAGCATATCTCTATGGAAAATGTCATATTTACAGGAAAAATGCTGCCGAAATTTTTAAAAAACGTATGCTAATTTTTTTAACTTTTTTAATTTGTAGGGTTTGCAACTGTGACAATGTCAGCATGATGTCATGCACTACGGATGCAGCTTTTGACTTTTTTTGTTATCTGAACAGATGAAATGTATTTGAATTTAAATTTGTATAATGTATTTGTATTTAAATTTGAATTTGTATAATATATTTGTATTTGAATTTGAATTTGTATAATATATTTTTATTTGTATTTAAATTTGAATTAGAATTAGAATTTTGAATAATTTATGAATTTTTTAGCAATTATGGTTTAACGTTATGTATAAGAAAATGTAATTTAATTACATATTTTTACAGGAATTAATAATTGGGGAAAAAATAATTTAACATTATTAGTGACGATTTTTAAACTGTCACTACTAATTGTCCAATTTAAGTATTAGTGAAGGTTTCAAAACCGTCACTAATAGTATGGTAGTGATGCTTTTATTCATCACTAAAGCCTTAATATTAGTGACGGTTTCAAAACCGTCACTAATAATTGCTTTTTAAAAAAGTTTTTGTGAAAGTTTTCAAACCGTCACTAAAGTCATATCATTAGTGACGGTTTTGGAGAGCAATAGTGACGATTTTAAAACCATCACTAATAATAGAGCATTAGTGACAGTTCTGGATAGCAATAGTGACGGTTTTAAAACTGTCACTAATAATAGAGCATTAGTAACAAATTAAAAACTATCACTAATACTATGACTTTAGTGACGATTTTTGGTCGAGCCGGTGTAGATTCTATAGTGACGGGCTTAGGTTTTTAGTGACAGTTTTAATCTGTCACTAATACTCTATTATTAGTGACAGTTTGAAAAATTCGTCACTAATAAGTATTAGTAACGGCAGATATAACGATTAATTGAAAACCGTCACTAATAACGTTATTTTTTGTAGTAAATATATCAATGCAGGTTTAGGGTTTCAAAGATGCCAATTAGAGTATTCAAACAACCTCAAAAATATTTTATCAAATGTATCTAGCACAAGAGTTGCTTGAAATCTAGTTTTGTAAAATATTTTGCACACAAAAATAAAGCTATAGGAATCTTTCAGTGACAATGCTAAGATCCTTAAGCTTATAAGTTTATCCCAACACAAGATTTTATCAATAAAAATATGTGGGATAAACTATGCCAAACTCCCCAAAATCAATATCAAATATTCAAGCAAGACAATGGGAGTATTAGCAATACCTAATAAGCACTAGAACAATTTGTAAACTCTCACAAAGCTAAGATGTATCAAGGAAATGAATATATGAGAGTATTTGGAGTGGAAAAGGCAAAAATAGGCTTTATGAGATTGAGAGGATTTTTCACTAATTATATTGCTAATCTCTCCTTAATTTTGCAAATGAGCCCCTACATATAGAGAATGACAAAATTATAACCGTTGTGGACATGTAAGGTATTCTTAAAATTGTTTTAAAATGGTTTAGGAAAATTAACCCGGTTTAATTAAATTTAACCCTAGTAAAAAATAATTTAACCCGCGAGATTTGTGTGGCTGAACCGAGATTTGGTCGCCCAAATAGACTCAGTCAAAAAAGCATTTTGAAAGAGTTCAATTGCCCTAGTCTAGGTTTAGTTGGTTGAACAAAAGTCAGAAAAATTTGTCGCGCGATTCGGGTGCCCAGTGCTCAGTTCGGTTAACTGAATTGACAAGTTTGGTCGCTCGAGGCTTGATTTGAACTATGAGGTTCGACAGCTTAAGTTGGTGAAAAGCACCCTAACAGAGGTTTGGTCGCTTGAGAGCGAAACAATCATTCTTGGTTCGGTAGCCCGAACACAAGTCAAACTGTTGACTTTCCAGCAGTTCGGGCGCTCGAGGTGAATTGTTCACCCAGGGTTCGGTCCCTCGACCTCTCACATATTTGCCTATTATGTTCAATTTGATCTCCTAATTAAGAACGTGATTATTGAGACTTTCTTATGTGCAAGTCCTTGAACCTAGGGTCTTTCTAAGGCCTTTTTAAGTACGCCAAAAAACCTAGCTTTGGTCAACTTGATCCCTAAGACCTTTCTATGGTCTGTGAAGGTACCTAAAGTCTAACTAGGATCTTTGAGCTTGTAGTTCCTACATGCATGATGTGCATTAAATATTATAGACATTTTTCCTATTTATTATTACAGACCCGAATTAAATGATAATATAAATTACAACATCAACTAATCTTTAGGGTTTTGAGACTTCAAGCTTTCATGTGCCATTAGTGTATCTGCGAATATAAACCTGTACATGAACTAGATAACCATTAAATACTTGAGTATTTGTCATTATCAAAACCGGGATATGACCCATAAGGTCAACAAAGAATTTCGTCGATTCACCACAAATCATCTCATTCAATATACACGTGTGTATGTAAAATAATTATGACATCAAATAAAAATTCATACACATGCTGAAATTAAAGTGCAGGAATTTAAATAAGATAGAGAGAGAGTGACACACAAATTTGTTATCGAGGTTTGGCCAAACCAGCCTACGTCCCCGCCTTGGGAATATCCCCCTAGGGATTACACTATCCCTGCTCACTTAAATGGGTCGAGTAGAAGTCGTTTACATCCTCTCCTTACGGAGCAAGGAAAATCCTAGTTCAATTTTTGGGCTGAACCGAATCGGTCTCACTTACGGGGCTGAGACTCCCTAGTTCAATTTTTGGACTGAACCAAACCGATCTCACTTACGGGGCTGAGACTCCCTAGTTCAATTCAAAGCTAAACCCAACTGATACAATAAAAATATTTTTGTACATGAAAATGCCTCTGAAAATACAAGAAGAAATGTACATGTTTAAGCTCAAATAAATGCACTCTCTAATGATATGAAATAATGCTCACTATAGAAAGGGTGTTATCTAATAATATTTTCAATCTTTGAAAAATAATGTATATGATAAGAACCTTGGGTCTTGGTTTCTCAAATGAACTTTGCAATGTAAAAATATTTCAATGAAAGCATGGATGCAAAAATGTGTTTCTCCAACAACATATTTACCATGGAAATATGTGGAGAAATCCCAATGCTTTACTCTCAATTTTTTTTTTTCAAATATGCAAGCAAGAGAGAGTAAAACACTTGAAAATAAATGCCCAAATAAAAAAATGCTCTCTTGTAAAAATGATTTTCAAGAAATAATAAAGAGAGTTGGAGAGTATAAAAATTTACCCCAAGGAAAAGATTTTTGCAGTGGAATCAGTTTAAGGGAACTTTGATTAACAAGCAATTAAAAATATTTGAGAGAAAATTATTTGCTAATCAAAGTTACTAATCTCGGCTTATGAAGGGGTATATATAGAGTATAGGAATTTTTTGACTGTTGGGGACACACTGGGTATTATTAGAAAATTTTAATTAAGTTTTAAACCCATTTTATAATTTAAAAATACCCCAACCCGAGAGTTTCGATTGACCGAGCCCAAGGTTCAGTCGACCGAACAGACATAATGGAAAAAGCTAGTTTTGCATGTTCGGATGCCTGAATTTATATTCGCATCGCTGAACCAGACAATTTTCCAAACACGAGGTTCAGTCGCCCATTCGAATGTTCGGTAGCCCTAACTTGCCAATTCGGTCGCCCGAGGGTATTTTGAACATAAGAGTTAGGGCGCCCAAGTTGTTGAACCAAGCTTAGTATATGTTCGGTTGACCGAAGGCACTACGGCCAATTCGGTTCGATTGCCTGAACTCAAGTCAACTTATTGAGTTAGTCCAACATTCGGTCAATCGAGGCAAAATGTACTGCCAAGTTCGGTTGCCCGAATCCCCTTCAATTTTCAACTTAGGTTATATTTTACCCCTATTATTTTCTTTAAGTGAAGTGCCGGGTCCTAGGGTCTCTCTAAGGTCTAGGAATTTCAATTTACCCTAAAAAACCTAGTGTCGGTCGACCAAAGTCAGCCCTAAAGTCTATCTATGGTTCTTTCTGAGCTTACATTCATGTCATGCATGCATATGCAATATATTACAGACCATATAGAAAAATAAATGCATATAGAACTGAAATAATATGTCTTCTTCTTCTTTCTTTGCTCATTGACTCCATGGTGTTAGCTTTATTGTAATCCCAAAAGTGGGGTGAATTGGTATTTTAAAAATTTGTTCCCTAGGTCAATTCACTAACAACAGTATTACATAAGCCTAAGGTCAATCTAGTGCATATAAAATAAATCAATATAAACAATTAGCGGAAATTAAATTGCACAATTGATTTAACTAAGCATGCACAAAAAAACAGTAAATGGAGACGACACCAAAAATGTTATCGAGAATCAGCAAATTGCCTACGTCCCCGCCTTGGCTAACAAGTACAAGGATTACACTATAAGCTCACTTAATGGGTGGAGCGAAACCTAAACAACAAGGTCAATTAGCACATGACTGACCTCAACCTTTACATACAATCCTTACCAGGTTGGATTACCGCCCCCTCATGCCACGCCTGGATTACAACAATATTTCTCAATAATAAACTAGGTACAGTGATTATGCTTCTCAATCAAGCAGATATGTACCAAATGTAATCAATCAACCACACATCAACAATATATGAAATTGTAAGCTCAGTGATGTGATTTTGTGTAGGGCAAAGACTCAGCAAGGTATATTCACAAATATGCTCAAGAGTGTTCTAACAAGGTATTTCCTTGAAATAGAGTATAACAAATCTCAATAATAGTTTAGGTTTTCAAAGATGCTGCAAACAATATTAAAACAATCTAAAAATATTTTCCTCAATGAAATAAGCACAAGATTTGTTTGAAAAAATATAGCTTGTAAAATATTTTACACAACAAAAATATAGCTATAGGAATCTTGCAATAACAATGTACAGGTCCACAAGCTAATGAGTTTTCCCAAACACAAGATTTATTAAATTAAATCTGTGGGAAACACTTTTACTTAACTCTCAAAAATAAAACAATCAACAACCAATCTAATAAGAGTGTTAAGCAATCTATATCAAAGCAATAAGCACAATAAGAACTCTCACAATGCTAGGATTAATAAAAGAAATGATTGTATGAGAGTATTTGAAGAAGATTGGGCAAAATAAGCTTTTTGGGTTTGAGAGGATTTTTGCTAATGATTTTACTAATTTCTTGCTAATCAGCACAAATGAGGCCCAATATATAGAAGTTGCCCAAATTATGACCGTTAAGGACTCGTAAGGCATTATTAGAATTGTTTAAAAACCAATTATAAAAAATAACCACGTTTAAACAATTTTTACCTTGGTAAAAAATAAACAACCTGATAATTTTCGAGTGGCTGAACCATGGTTCAATCCCCCGAATAGACTTGGTTCAAAAAGTAACTTTTGAGCGTTCAGGTGCCTAAATCAGGGCTTGGTTGGTTGAACCAAGGCGATTTCATTCTATCCACGTTTTGGTCGCCTGGTCTCTCACTTGGTTAACCAAACTCAAGTGTTTGGTCACTTGGGAGCCATTTTGAACGTAAGGTTCAGTTGGCTAAGTTGGTGAAAAAGGGTCACCTCAGCGATTTAGTCACCCGTGGATGGTGTGTACATTTTGGTTGGGTCTAATGAACACAAGTCAACTTATTGCGTGGTCAACAATTCGGGCGCCCGATGTGTTTTGAACACAAAGGGGTCGGTCGCCTGACCTCTCACATTTTTTATTATTAATTCCTTTTACACTTCAATTTATTCCCTTGATATTATAAGTGATTATGGGGATTGTTTTGTGCATTTTTGTAGGGACCTAAGGTCTTTCTAAGGTCTATGAACTTACAATAAACCTATGGGCATGATATGTAGAGATTATTATAGACCTTGTTCCTATAATTACTATTACAGACCCGAATTTAATAATGATATAAATTACAACATAAAATAATCTCCAACGTCTTCAGGCTTTACTTCATGTGTCATCAGTGTATTTGCTAATATAAACTTGCACACAAACTAGGTAGCCATCAAATACTTGAGTATTTGTCATTATCAAAACCAAGTATAACCTATGAGGTCAACACATGGAATATGCCAGATTTGTGCTTTAAGACCTACCTTGACTTCCATGTTCTCTTGATCTTATATGTGACCTGAATAATACATGTCCACGCACTAAAACACACACATAAGATACTGGTGGTTTGTTAGTATCAAAACAGAGATTGGACTCAAAAAGCCAACACCTTCGCATAACTGTAATCACAAAAGCTGTTGCAAGTCGTATATCACCAAAGCCCCCTACGTAGTCTTCAACAAAACCTATAATTGATGGTCCACTCTGTTGCCTGCTGAAATACTCCATTACACAATCATGGAGGACCTCTGACATATCCCGGACATCACAACCCATCCTTGGGTACCAAATGGTAGACATTTCACATCAATTCTCCACAGAACCTCCCTGAAATGGCAAACAAAGTCTCCGTGCGGTTTCGTCCACAAAGCCACCCTGAGATAACACCAATCTCCCTGCAGATCTTTCCATTCGAATAAACAAACCAAGACCCATATTGGCAATACCCAACACATCCATGTCAAAAACTTTTAATTGAGTTCCAACCTATTTAGCCTCAGTTAAAGCATTTCCAGCCAATAACATGTTTTCACACACAACAGATACATCACTCCACGACATCCTATCACCCTCTTCCAAACTGGAAGCCTCACCAAATCACACATATGAGTAGTGGTCTGATAGTACACATGAGCCCACTGTGATCCTATTGGTCTCCTGAACTGAAAACTCCCTGCAATATGAATTATGTCATCTCTGCCCTGAGTTTGTTTCTCCACTTGCAGCACATGTTCATTCATACTATGTGATTACGCGTCAAAGTTGTGTAATTAGGCGTTTAAATTCATGCATTAAAGATTATAATTTTAATTAAATTCCTAATTATGTTCAATATTTTAACATTGCGCTCAATTTATAATATTTGGGTTTTATTCAATAATTTATGAATTTTTGTATTTTATTTTTGTAGGAAAAATTCTGAAAATTAAATTCGAAATTAGAATGTACGTGGGTCATGAGCATGAAAAGGTGTCAAGTACGTGAGGCAAAGTCCAAATCAAGACCACGAACATCCGAGATTTTCATGGACATTTAAAGGATAATTTTCAAAAGCAAAGCCATGCACGCAAAGAGAGACCATTTTCAACACTACTTTGTAATATATACGTAACTCTCTCATCTGACCTACGATTTAGATGATTCAAAATGATTTAAAATTCTAACAAAATCCTCTACAACTTTTGTGTTTTTCATTTTAAGAAATACTGACTGAATCGAGGTCGAAATTGGAAGTGAAGTTATCATAAGCCGTTTTTATGGACTATTTTGACATTACTTCGTAATCTGAGCGTAACATTCTCGTTTGAGCTCTGATCGAGATGATTCAAAATTCTATGGAAATCTGAGAAAATTATATACAACTTTTGTGTTTTTCATTTTGAAAGCTATGAGCTGTAGGAAAGTCAAAATCGGGCATAAAAGTGCACAACCGGCCACGAAAGGCCCATTAAGAGATGTGACCACGTGAGAGGGCTGCATGCTAGGCCCATGCGTTGGTCTTTGCTGGGGCACCGAATTGGAGTTAAAGGGTTGGGGAGTTTATTTTTATTTGTGTTGATTTTAAAAAGTCAAAGGGTGGTAGTTTAGGTAGGATTTAAAGTTTTTTTTCTTTCTATTGGCTTTTGGGGAGGAGGTAGTGTTGGGAGGTCGTGCATAGCAGCTTGGGAGTTGCAATCCAACTTTCTCCCTCTCTCTCATGGCTATTTCTTCTCTCTCTCTCTCTCTCTCTCTCTCTCTCTCTCTCTCTCTCTGTGAATTCAACAGTGTAGAATTAATTTTTGTTAAGAATTTAGTTTATTTCAATTCTAAGTTGGGATTAAATTTTTGTTTAAGTTAGTTCTTTAATTTAAGAATATTATTATTAGATAAATTTTTGCTCCATCTCTCTTGTTTTCTCTCTCTTTCATTCTCTCTTTTCCTTTAAATAATTGTTTAAGTTAATCTTGCTTATTTAAGTTGTGTTTTAATTTAAGCCTTGGAATTTTTAATTTCTTTGTGGTTATTATTAAAGTTCAGTTTTTAATTTACGTTTTGTTAATTTTTTGATTGTGTTAAAATTTAAATTTTCGTTGCGTTAGTGGTTGATTGAAGATTTTAAGGTTGAATATTTCACTTGTGTAATAAAGTTTTGCGTTTTTAAGCTTTTGTCTGAAATTTCAACGTAGGTTTTATTCCCTCTCTGAATGGTTAGATGTAGGATTATTTTTCCATAGTTATTTTTGTTACCACCTATTTTATTGTAATTGTTTCCTTTTCTTGTCGTTAATTAAGTGCATGGTAGGTTCATAATGTAATGACCCAAATAATAAAAATGGTATTTAAATAGAGAGGAAGGGAAATGGAAACAAAAACAGAAGGAGGCAGCAGACGTGTTCGTCAACGACATTGCATTTTGGGAGTAATAACTGAGGGAAATTATCAGGGTCTCATCGACGAACAAAGGGGATTCGTCGATGAGGGTACAAGAGGGCCTCATCGACGAAGACAAGTTTCGTCAACGAGAAGATACCGAGAATGGATTTTAGGAAGTATGAAATTCATCAACGAGGGTGCAGGTTCTTCGAAGAACTTTCTACAAGACTCGTCAACGAGGTGATGTGTCTCGTTGATGAATCCGACCCTATAAATAGCAAAAAAAACCTGAATTTAAACGCATAAGTTAAGAAATCTCTTTTTCTTTCTCTCTTTCTCTCTCTCTCTCTCTCTCTCTCTCTCTCTCTCTCTCTCTCCCTTCAGTTTCTCTCCCTCTCTCCTTTATTTCGGCTCCGTCGATCGACAGATCGACGATCTGAGGCCACCACGACGCTCCTGGGGAAGTTCTCTCCAAATCTGTCAGAGCGGATCGTCAGTGGAAGCTAGTTGAAATTCGTCCTCGAATCAAGGTAAGGCTTTTATTGCCGAATTTGGTCTTATTGTAGTTATAGGAAATGATATTCACATAAAAATACTGAAGTTTAGTACTGGGAGTTTTTATTTTCAGAGTATTGATCAGGAAATCCTACGGGTGTGAGTCTAGGAATTCATAGGGGTTTTTTAGTTGCCAAGTAAGGGAATAAACTAAAGCAGTGATTTTTTCATACAAATTACTATTATTTATTAGTAAATTAATTTTCTAGAAAGCATATATTATATCTGTATATTATGAAAGAAATGTGCATTTGGGAAAATACTGCTATTATGTTGAAATGTATATATATGTATGAGATGCTAGAAATCATGATTTTTAGAATACAATGTATGGTTTTATACAGCAAATGTGGGCATGAATATTACCTTACGTGAGAAGTATTATGATATGACTGTCTTATGAATGAAGCATGTTTTTAGGAATATGAAATATTACAGTACAAAATGATGTTGAAAATACATGACAATTGATTTATTTTTCAGAATGATATGTATGAGATATTCGGCGCAAGGCCGTGATTGATAGCCTGTGCGAGGCCATGTTTTATATATGATTTCAGCACGAGGTCGTATTTATGAAATGTTTGGCACGAGGCCCTATTTATGAAATTATGAAAAATGCTATCAATCCATTTATGTTAAACGTTATATTATCATGTATTATATGTTATCATAACCTGGATGTTAGTTTAGTTTAGTTCAGGAGCACGATACCGTAGCTTATAGATCAGATATCTATAATCAGATTGGTGCTAACCACCCCAGGAGGGGGTGGGAGATGGATAGTCGATGTGGCTTTCAGTGTAGAGTGTAGACGTCTACCTGGCAGTCCGGACCAGGGTGTGGCGGGCCCATCGTATTTACAGACATTTTTGACTTGGCAGTGGTCGGCTAGCCATTGTCGGGTCCCGCCTTCGGGCCGCACAACCCGTCATGGGGGGTAATACATGACATCAGCTAGCTATTCATCTTGAGTATGTTTTCAGTATTATTAGTTATACCAGACAATTATGATTAGTATGATGTATTAGAAATATGAAAGTATACGCTTTTACAGTTATTAAATGATGAATTTTTTTTGGTATGAAGATTGTACTGTATATCTATATTATCATTAAAAAAATTCATGTTGCCACACAACTGTATTTAGTTTATTTTCCTTTATTGAGAAATGTCTCACCGCCGAATTCAATTAATTTTTCAAGAGACCCTAAGAGACTAGCGGGGCATGACCGCCATTGAGTTTGTTAAGTTACCCTACTAGAAGGGTAAGATTTTGTACTAGGATCAAGATTATTTTGTTGTGAGATCCTAGTTGTATTTGGTATGTTATAAGAATTTGAACATATATGTATGATATTTTGGTGTAAGTAGACTCTGGTATTATGTTTTATGGTTGGATGGTTGTAATTTTATACTTACTGCAGTTTAGGTTTCCGCTGTGAATGATAGGTGTCCCCGATACCCACGGTTTCGGGTTGACCATTTTATTTATTATTTTCCATTTTATATTAAGATAAGCAGGGCGTTACCCATAAATTAATTTTCACGTTGTTTTAATTTCGTCACAAAATCTCAAAAATCGCAGGAAATTAAAACTGAACTATGTTCATTAAATTTTTATTTTCTTAATTTCTTTTGAAATTACACAAGTTTGGAATTAAAATGCATTCCTTGAGGAGACAATCTGACCATTGGGCTAATTATTACTTCACTGAACTCTTATACTTGAGATAGCTTCCGAACTGCTCATTTTTTGAGTGAGTTAAGTTTTTGGCATCGTTGTCGGGGAATGAATGTCAGTTTTAGTTTCAAACTAGTGTTTTTCTCGTTATTTTTAATTTTTCTCATGAAAAAGAAAAAAAAAATTTAATTTTGAAAAAAAATATATATATGGATGCACTTGCACCACGCACTCTTATGTATTTTTTGCAGCCCACACGAACCACACAACCATCTTGCATCATATTGCCTAAGAATGCACAGAACTTCAACATTAAGCCTGGAATGATATCTATGATATCTCAATTTTATAGGATGGAGTGTGAAAATTCGTGTCAACATTTAAATGATTTTGAGCTTGCATGTGTTACATTCATAGATGGGGCTGCTACTAATTAGGCAATTAGATTGCATTTTCTTCCTTTTTCATTGAAAGAGAAGGCTAAAACGTAGTTTAATTCTCTTTGGCCTAATTCTATCTCTAGTTGGGCTGATATGCAAAAAAAATTTCAGTATAAATTTTTTCACTTTTAGAGAACTCAATTTTTGCAAGAATAGATCAGTCGATTCATGCAAGGAGCTGATGAGACATTTCATGAAAGCTAAGAGAGATTTGAAGATCTAATTAACATGTGTCCCCACCATGGATTTGAATCATGACATCTGGTCAACTATTTCTACATTGCGTTAGCTCCTGAATCGAAATAGTTCATTCATACTATGTGTTCAGGATATTTTGTAATGACCCGAATAATAAAAATGGTATTTAAATAAAGAGGAAAGGAAATGAAAATAGTAACAGAAGGAATAACTGAGGGAAATTATCAAGGCCTCGTCGACGAATACAGGGGATTCGTCGACAAGGGTATAAGAGGACCTTGTTGACGAAGACAAGATTCGTCAACGAGAAGATACTGAGAGAGGGTTTAAGGGAAATCTGAAACTCGCCGACGAAGGCGCAGGTTCGTCGATGAACTTTCTATAGGACTCGTCGACGAGTGACTTGTCTTGTTGACGAATCCAGTTTTATAAATATCAAAAACCCGAATTTAAACGTCAAAATTTACAAAAATCTCACTCTCCCTCTCTCTTCTCCCTTCAGCTCCCTCTCCTTCTTTCTTTGATTTCGAGCCGAATTTACGCCGGTTCGACGATCTGAAGTGTCTATGACGCTCCTTGAGAAGTTCTTTCCATATCTGTCAGAGCGGATCATTAGTGGAGTTGAGTTGAAATTCGTCCCTGAGTTGAGGTAAGACTTTTTATGCAAAATTTGGTCTTACCATAGTTTTAGGAAATGATATTTAATAAGAAATACTGATGTTTAATTATGGGGGTTGTCGTTTTTAGGGCATTGATCAAGAAACCCTACAGGTGCTAGACTAAGATTTTTAGTGGCTTTATTAGTAGCCAGGTAAAGGAATAAACTAAAACAGTTATTTTTCACATAAATTACTATTATTTATAAGCAAATTGATTTTATGAAAAATATGTATGATATTTGAATATTATGGAATAAATGCATATTTGGGAAAATACTGTTGTTTTATGGGAATTATAATTTTAGAATGAAATGTATAATTTACCCAGTTTTGTGTGACATGAATGTTATTTTTTATGAAAAGTATTATGATATGGAAGATTTTACGAGTAAAGCATGTTTTCAGGTATTATGAAAAGATATAGTATGTTATGATGATTTTGACAAATACATGATAATTGATTTATTTTTAGAATGTATATATATGAAATGATTTCGGTGCGAGGCCATATATACCTTAAATGATTCCGGCGCGATACCGTGTATATATGAAATGATTTTGGCGCGAGGCCGTATATACCTGAAATGATTCCGGCATGAGGCCGTTTATATATGAAATGTTCGACACGAGACCGTATTTATGAAATGATTTCGGTGCGAGGCTGTATTTATGAAATGATGAAAAATGATATAATACCATGTATTATATGTTATCAAAATCCGGATGTTAGTTTAGTTCAGTTCAGGAGCACGGTACCGTAGCTATATAGACCAGATATCTATGTTCATACTTGTGCTAACCACCCCACGAGGGGGTGGGAGATGGATAGTCGATGTGGCTTTCAATGTAGAGTTGTAGACGTCCACCTGGCAGTTCGGACCAAGGTGTGGCGGGCCCATCGTACTTACAGACATTTTTGACTCGGCAGTGGTCGGCCAGCCATTGTCGGGTCCTGCCTTCGGGCTACACAACTCGTCATGGGGGGTAATACATGACATCATCTAGCTATTCATCGTGGGTATGTTTTCAGTATTATCAGATATAACAGACGATTTATGAATGATATGAGTTACTAGAAAAATACGAAAGTATATGATGATTCAGTATGTTTTAACGAATGTTTACAGATATATGAAATGTATTGTATATGTATAATTGCATTATATATTCATGTTGCCACATAGCTGCATTTAGTTTATTTTCCCTTACTAAGATGTGTCTCACCCCCGAAGTTAATTAATTTTTCAGGAGACCCTAAAAGACCGGTGGGTCGTGGCCGCCGTTGAGTGAGTTGAGCTTCCCTACTAGAAGGGTAAGCTTTGATCTAGGATCAGGAGATTTTTGTTGTAAGATCCTAAGGTCTATTTTGATGTTTTGGAGATTGTATTCAAATACTGTATTTTGGGAATGTAGTAAACTATGGTATTATGTAATTAATGGTTTGATGGATGTAATTTATTTTTACTGCTACTTAGGTTTCCGCTGTTTACGTAAGGCTATCCCCGCTACCTACGGGTTCGGGTTGATATTATTATTATTTATGTTTATTATGTGATAAGTTAAGGAGGATGCTACAGTTTGGTATCAGAGCTTAGGATACTAGGTTCTGTAGACTCTAGAATGTAACAGTAATAATACCAGTGTATAGGATAAGGGAATTTGTGGTCTGGTTCTGAAGTCTAGATGCAAGATCTCCGTGGTGGTTTGTGTGATTTTCCTGGGGTGACGATTTCAGGAAAGTCATTGTAAACTATCGTCGGGTTGGGTATCTAGGTTGTAGGATTGAACCTTGAATTAAGATTAGGAGAGATGAATTAATTAGGGGAATATACTATATGAGTTAAGTGATATGTATAATGAAGGGGTTCTGAGTTAAGTTATTTGTTTTTAGAATGAACCCTGGTGGCAATAGTGCCCACGCTAATAGGAGTGAGGGTGCTGGACCCTCAGGCACTGTGGGTAGTGATTCAGATGCCATCTTACGCAGCGTGGCAAACCAGGTTATAGCAAAAATTGCTAGGAGTTCGAAGGAAAAAGGTGGTCCGTCGGCTGGCAATGGTAGCTCGATAGAGAAGATCATAAAGATGAATTCTCAAGCTTTCTTAGGGGGAATAGATCCTGCAGTCGCTGAAAACTGGGTGCAGGAGATAAAGAAAATATTTGCAGTGCTGCAGTGTTTAGAGGAGCAGAGGGTGGTTTTTGCCACTTATAGACTGACTGGGGAGGCTAAGAGATGGTGGTCGACGGTGAGATTATTAGAGCAGTAGAGGTATGTACCTATGAAGATGATGTGGGAGTGGTTTAAAGAAATACTCTTCGACTGGTATTTTCCAGCCTCATCTAGGGAGGCTAAGATTGAGGAGTTCCTGAATCTGAAGCAGGGACAGCTGTCAATGCAGTAGCATGCGGCGAGGTTCATCGAGCTATCTCGCTTTGCCCCGTACATCATTCTAGATGAGGTGAAGAAGGTACAACAGTTTGAAAGAGGCCTGAGGAGAGAAATATACAAGCGAGTGTCCATTTTGAAGTTGCAGGATTTTGCCGAGCTGGTTGATAGGGCCACTATAGTAGAGATTGGAGAGCGGTTGGAAGCGGAGGAGCAAAGATAGAAGAAGAGATCCATACCTTCTGGTTCCCAGCAGGGGATTGGATGTGGTTCATGGAAGAGAGGTGTCTACTATAGAGATTGGAGGCAGGAGACCAGAAATCGCGCTTTTCAGGGTGTACAGCCACCTCCAATTTTCTCGACTTGAAGGAAGAGGAACCTAGGGGAGTGTCATGTCGGGCGAGGTGTTTGCTATCGATGTGAGGAGCCAGGGCATGTGATGAGGGATTTCTAGCCTCAGATTGGTGCAGCTCCTACTCCTAGACCTGCTCGAGGAGGCTACTAGGCACCACGTGGAGGCCAGCAGAGGAATATGGCCCCAGCCAGGGCTTTCGCTTTGACGTCGTGCGATGTTGAGGCGACCAGTGACGTGGTGATAGGTATGGTTAATATATTTTCATTTAAAGTTATTGCACTTTTTAATTCTGGTGTCACACACTTGTTTGTGTCCTTGGGATATGCTAAATTGTGTGGGGTTGAAACACAATCATTAGATGTCGAGTTATTAGTGGCTACACCGACCGGGTCAGCGGTGAGATGTAGTAGGATGCTCCATGGTTGTCCAGTTGATGTTTAGGGGAGAATTTTATCTGCTGATTTGGAAATGCTGGATATGCACGGGTTTGATATCATCTTCAGCATGGATTAGCAGGCAGCTAATTCTGCTATTATAGATTGTCATGCAAAAGAAGTGATATTCAGACCTCCAAGGAAATCAGAATTTAGATTTACAGGGTCACAAGTGCAATCCTTACCTCGAATGATCTCAGCTGTTCAGGCAAGGAGGTTGCTCCAAAGTGGCTGTTCAGAATTCGTGGCTTTTGTGAAGGAAATTTCAGAACATGAATTAAAGCTTATCAATACACCTGTGGTGAAAGCATTTACGGATGTGTTCCCAGATGAATTACCAAGTCTACCACCTGATCATGAAGTAGATTTCCATATGAATCTACTACGAGGTACAGCGCTGATCTCTAAAGCACCATACCGAATGACACCAGCAGAGTTGGCAAAACTGAAAGATCAGTTGCAGGATTTGCTTAATAAGGGCTTCATACGACTTAGTGTATCTTCGTGGGGAGCTCCAGTGCTGTTTGTGAAAAAGAAGGATGGGTCTATGAGGATGTGCATAGACTACAAAGAAATTAATAAAGTGACACTCAAGAACAAGTATCCTCTACCCCGTATCGATGATTTATTCGATCAGCTCTAGGGTACACGGTTGTATTCCAAGATCGATCTCAGGTCAGGCTACCATCAGGTGAAGGTGAGAGCAAAATATGTATTGAAGACGGCCTTCAAGATCAGATATTGGCATTATGAGTTTCTTGTTATGTCATTTGGTCTAACGAATGCTCCAACAATATTTATGGATTTGATGAATAGGATTTTTCATTCATATTTAGATCAATTTGTGGTTGTTTTTATTGATGATGTACTGGTTTATTCGAGGAGCTATAAGGAGCACGAGATACATTTGAGGCAAGTTTTGCAGATGCTCAGGGAAAAGAAGTTGTATGCCAAGTTCAGCAAATGTGACTTCTGGCTCGAGAAAGTTGTGTTTTTGGGGCATATTATCTCAGGGGATGAAATTTTTGTAGGTCCTAGTAAGATTGAGGCAGTAGTGAATTGGGCTAGACCGAGGAACATCCAAGAGATCAAGAGTTTCTTGGGGTTAGCTGGATATTACCTTCATTTTTTTGAGGGATTCTCAACTTTATTAGGGCCTCTGACACGACTGATTAGAAATAATTCCAGATTTGAAAAGGACGACAACTGTGAGCAAAGTTTTCAAGAATTGAAGCAGAGGCTAGTCACAGCGCCAGTGTTAGTTATCCCGTCTGGGGGTGAGGGTTATACTATCTATAGTGATGCATCCTTGAAGGGACTTGGCTGTGTATTGATGCAGCATGGCAGGGTGGTGGCATATGCATCCAGACAATTGAAAGAATACGAAAAGAACTACCCTACCCATGTTCTTGAATTGGCTACAGTGGTACACGCATTGAAAATTTGGTGGTATTACCTGTGCGGTGAGCAGTGCGAGATTTTCTCCGACCACATGAGCTTAAAGTATTTCTTCACCCAAAAGGAATTGAATATGAGAAAGAGAAGGTGGTTAGAGTTAATTAAAGATTTTGATTGTACTATCAGTTACCAACTAGGGAAAGCAAATGTGGTAGCTAATGCACTAAGTTGGAAATCTGAGGAATCAGCGTTGGCAGCTATGGAGATCCAGCATCTAATCATGATGGATCTAGAGAGACTCGACATTGAATTAATTGAGAGTAATACTCCAGTATGTATCACCAATTTAGTGGTGTAGCCTACACTGCAAGAAAGAATTAAAGCTGCTCAGAAGGAAGATTCAAAATTAGCAGAGGTGATGGATAGAGCGCAGAGTGGTCAGGGGGAGGAATTCTGCATTTCAGATGATGGAGCTTTGCGGTTCCATTCCAGATTATGTGTTCTTACTGATACTAACATTAGGAGGACTATTTTAGAGGAGGCTCACAGATCCTTGTATTCGGTTCATCCCAGTAGTACGAAAATGTACAGGAATCTGCGAGAGTTTTACTGGTGGAGTGGTATGAAGAGAGAGATTGCTGAGTATGTAGCCCAGTGTTTGACATGCTAGCAGGTAAAAGCTGAGCACCAAAGGCCGGCAGACCAGTTACTGCCGCGATTTATCCCAGAGTGGAAGTGGGATCATTTATCCATGGATTTCGTTTTAGGGCTACCGTTGACATCGCATGGCCAGAATGTGATTTGGGTGATAGTAGACCGGTTGACTAAGTCCGACCATTTCCTCCCTATCAAGATCAGCTATCCCCTTAGCCGATTAGCAGAGATTTATGTTCAGAAGATAGTTCGTTCTCATGGGGTGCCAATATCTATAGTGTCAAATCGAGACCCGCGTTTCACGTCACAGAGAGAAGCTTACAGAAAGCTTTAGGGTCTCAGCTATCTTTCAGCACGACATTCCATCCTCAATCAGACGGGCAGACTGAGAAGATGATACAAATACTAGAAGATATGCTCTGAGCGTGTGTATTATACTTTGGGGGTAGTTGGACTCAATTCATGACACTAGTAGAGTTCGCATATAATAACAATTATCAGACCAGTATTGGCATGGCACCATTTGAGGCTTTATACGGTAGGAGATGCCGATCTCCTTTGTATTGGGATGAGATGGGTGAGCGGCAAGTTGTGGGTCCAAAGATGGTGCAGCAAGCATATGACAAGGTTCGGCTTATCAGGGATAGAATCAATGCAACTTAAAGCCGACAGAAGAGTTATACCGACAATCACCGCAAGAATTTGGAGTTCGATGTGGGTGATCATGTATTTTTAAAGATAGCTCTTTTAAAAGGAGTTATGAGGTTTGGTAGGAAGGATAAACTTAGCCCTAGGTTTATCGGTCCATTTGAGATTTTAGAGAAAGTGGGACCGGTGGCCTAAGGCTAGCTTTGCCACCTACAATATCCAGGATGCACAATGTATTCCACGTTTCTATGTTGAGGAATCACGTCCCATATCCTTCTCATATTATCAGCTATGGTGAGTCAGAGCTCAGTGATTCACTAGTCTATGAGGAGATACCAGTGTAGATTCTAGACAGAAAGGAACAGGAACTACGTAATAAGAAGATTCCTCTAGTAAAGGTTCTATAGAGGAATCATGCAGTAGAAGAGGCTTCTTGGGAGCTTGAGGAGCAGATCAGACAGAAATATCCACAACTATTCCAAAAAGTTTAAATGTAATTAGAAAATGTAAGTAAATATGTAGTTTTCTTTTGCAGGTACATGTAATACTTTAGTTAGTATGTGGTATTTTAGTTTTAGGGGAATTTTCTTTTGGTATATGTAATCTTCCAGGACTTGAAATGTAACCACGGTATTCCTTCGCATTAAGTGAGGGTAAATAATAAAATAAGTAGACCATTTTGCATTTATGGGATGATAGAAGGAAATACAAATAGTAAATTTTGAGGACGAAATTTTATAAGGAGGGGAGAATGTAATGACCAGAATAATAAAAATGGTATTTAAATAAAGAGGAAGGGAAATGGAAATAGTAATAGAAGGAATAACCGAGGGAAATTATCAGGGCCTCGTCAACGAACACAGGAGATTTGTCAATGAGGGTATAAGAGGACCTCGTCGACAAAGACAAGATTCATCGACGAGAAGATACCAAAAGAGGGTTTAGGGGAAATCTGAAACTCATCGATGAAGGCGCAGGTTCGTCGACGAACTTTCTATAAGACTCCTCGACGAGTGACGTGTCTTGTCGACGAATCTAGTCCTATAAATATCAAAAACCCGAATTTAAACGTCAAAATTTACAAAAATCTCACTCTCCCTCTCTCTCCTCCCTTCAGCTCCCTCTCTTTCTTTCTTCGATTTCGGGCCGAATTTACGCCGGTTCGACAATCTGAAGTCTCTATGACGCTCCTTGAGAAGTTCTTTCCATATCTGTCAGAGCGGATCGTCAGTAGAGCTGAGTTGAAATTCGTCCCTGAGTTGAGGTAAGACTTTTTATGCCGAATTTGGTCTTACCATAGTTTTAGGAAATGATATTTAAGAAGAAATACTGATGTTTAATTATGGGGGTTGTCGTTTTTAGGGCATTGATCAAGAAACCCTACAGGTGCTAGACTAAGATTTTTAGTGGCTTTCTCAGTAGCCAGGTAAGGGAATAAACTAAAACAGTTATTTTTCACGCAAATTACTATTATTTATGAGCAAATTGATTTTATGAAAAATATGTACGATATTTGAATATTATGGAATAAATGCATATTTGGGAAAATACTGCTGTTGTACGGGAATTATAATTTTAGAATGAAATGTATGATTTACCCAGCTTTGTGTGGCATGAATGTTATTTTTCATGAAAAGTATTATGATATAGAAGATTTTACGAGTAAAGCATGGTTTCAAGTATTATGAAAAGATACAGTATGTTATGATGATTTTGACAAATACATGATAATTGATTTATTTTCAGAATGTATATATATGAAATGATTCCGGCGCGAGGCCGTGTATAAATGAAATGTTCGGCACGAGGCCGTATTTATGAAATGATTTCGGCGCGAGGTCGTATTTATGAAATGATGAAAAATGCTATAATATCATGTATTATATGTTATTAGAAATCGGATGTTAGTTTAGTTCAGTTCAGGGGCACGGTTTCGTAGCTATATAGATCAAATATCTATGTTCAAACTTGTGCTAACCACCCCACGAGGGGGTGGGATATGGATAGTTGATGTAGCTTTCAGTGTAGAGTTGTAGACGTCCACCTAGCAGTCCGAACCAAGGTGTGGCGGGCCCATCATACATACATACATTTTTGACTTGGCAGTGGTCGACCAGCCATTGTCGAGTCCTATCTTCGGGCTGGACAACCCGTCGTGGGGGGTAATACATGACATCAGCTAGCTATTCATCTTGGGTATGTTTTCAGTATTATCAGATATAACAGACGATTTGTGAATGATATGAGTTACTAGAAAAATACAAAAGTATATGATGATTCAGTATGTTTTGACGCATGTTTATAGATATTTGAAATGAATTGTATATGTATAACTGCATTATATATTCATGTTGCTACACAATTGCATTTAGTTTATTTTCCCTTACTGAAATGTGTCTCACTCCTGAACTTAATTAATTTTTCAAAAGACCCTGAAAGACCGGTGGGTCGTGGCCGCCGTTGAATGAGTTGAGCTTCCCTGCTAGAAGGGTAAGTTTTGATCTAGGATCAGGAAATTTTTATTGTAAGATCCTAAGGTCTATTTTGATGTTTTGGAGATTGTATTCAAATACTGTATTTTGGGAATGTAGCAGACTCTGGTTTTATGTAATTAATGGTTTGATGGATGTAATTTATTTTTACTACTGCTTAGGTTTCCGCTATTCACGTAAGGCTATCCCCGCTACCCACGGGTTCGGGTTGATGTTATTATTATGTTTATTATGTGATAAGTTAAGGAGGACGCTACATATTTCTTCAAAAAGGAGCCTTATGAGGCATTGGATTTTCTAGATCATTTAGCTAACTAAGTTCAGTAGTGGAACACTAGGATTGACAAAAGACCAATAGCAACTCAAACAATGAGAGCAATACATGGTGGTGAGTGGTATGAATTGAAAGATGATTTTGATGTTGAGGCATGCCTGGTTGAACTCATCAGAAGAATAGAGGTCATGGAGATGGAAAAAGAGAATAGTACAGAACAATTTTGGAATCAACCTTCCCAGTCCTATGCACCCCCTCATCAGCCGTCATATCATCAGACTGCCTTTCAGCATCAATATCAGCCACAACAAATCTCTCAAAGCTATGTACCTTTAGGATTTCAATCTAATGCAGCACCTGTTCCACTAGAAAAGTCTTTTGAGGATGCTCTTCAGCAGTTCATGCAGATTAATACTCAAACCATGAATGCATTGCGGGACACCATAAATGAGATGAGCTTACAATTGAATATCTTAGAAAAAGGGAAATTTTTGGTAGAACCTCAGCCTAATCCTCAAGATTACCAGTACCAATAGTAACAAATACATAATATTTCTCTTGAGACAGCGGAGACCGTTATTACTTAGAGAAGTGGAAAAGAAGTTTCCCAACCTGATATATTCATCGACAGACCAATAATTGTCCTGACACCTGAAGTTACAATAGATGAGGTCAAAGAAAAATCAGAGGAAGCAAACCCAGAATTGAAGAAGTCGATTAACGTGGAGATTGAGACTAGTAAGGAGTACCAACCTGTGGTACCTTACCCTCAGAGATTGAAAGTAGTGGAATCATCATACCCAACTAGATTAAATGTCAAGGAGTGCAATGCTGAAGCAAATCCCCGCAGTGGTACGATGATGGGTACACCCGATAAAGAGGGTGAGCAAACTGGTGAGAGTTTAATTTTTAAGGAACCAAGTAAAAATTTTAATGTTGATGCTTCTGAAGAACCAAAGGTAACTACTCTGACAACTTGGCCTCAATAACCGGTTCTTAAAGAAATGAATTTCCTAGAAAATATACTGAACAAAGATCCTTTCTTGTTAAAACAATGAAGGTAGTCTGCACATGTTTTGTCTAGTACCTTAGAACGTATTGATTTATTTGAGGTTAACTTTTGTGCAGGTAACAAGATAGATTCATTTTGGTGACTCAAATTTGGAGATTTGCTAGTTCAATTTATATATCTCCACCCACTAGATGAAATTCCTCCAGAGCCTCCACCAGAAAGACTATGATGTTTTTCTTTCCTTTCTTTTCATTTTGTTTTACCTTGTTTTATTTCTAGTTAATTGTCAGGTATATTTTTCCTTAATTTTAGTTTTTCTTTTCTCTTACTTCTCCACCCAGGTACGCTCTACTTCCCTTATGCTTTCACATTGAGGATAATGTTCCACTTTAGTTGGGGAGGATGAGAAAATACATTGAAAAAAAAAATTGAATATGGATGATTAGGCCATGACACTGACTTATACCCTTTACATACTTGCATATAACCTAGGAGTTACACACTTAAGTTGTATAGTGGGTTATTTATGTGTAGTTTCTCTTTATATGGCTAATCTGGGAATTGTAACTCTATGTAAGTTGACTAGTAGTTCATTCGTGTTAATCTAGTTATATAAACTCTTGTATCTAGATGGTATCTCATGAGGCTAAAAATACACATTCACGTGACTCGTAGCACTTAGGGTTCCTTGTGAGCACTGAGAGAGCGCCCGTGGCGACTATAACACCTTGTGAGGTACTGTTGAGCCATTTAACGTTCTTTTGAGTTTTTGATGTCAGCTCAGAGTTCATGAAACTCAACTTTCCCCTTTATTTTGGATATTCTTTGTACACTAGTCTCAGTTTTTGACTTGCTAGCCTAGAGGCAACTTCTAATGGGGAGATAGAAACCTAGGTCTTGTAGCCTACTCAAGATGTGAAGGTTGAGCCACCCCTAGAGATAAAATTGTTCGAGCTTAATTCACATGGGTGGTATGGAGAGAACAAAAGAAGTGTAATGATTTTCCTAATTGACAGTGAAAAAAAAGAAACTGAAGAATGAGCAAAAGGAAGAAAGAAAAAAAAAAAAGAAATAGAAATGCACATTAATAAAGTGAAAGATTAATACCTACTCCTTAGAAATGCACAAAAAGTTAGGGACACGACACATGTTCTCCACATATGAAGACTCTTCAAGCGCCTAATGCTTCAAATGTATTTACGCCTAGTTTGTGAATAAGTTGTTCTAGGATGGTTTTGACTGGATATGGCGAGTAGGTGAGAAGATGCTAGGATGAAGGACCCGACACCTTATAAATAGGCTAGATCCTTTTCAGACTAGTCCACTCCATACATTTAGCGTTTGTTCCTTGCAATATGTGGGATGTTTGATCGTGACACTCCTCCTCACATATGGCGAGTGAATTCATCCTTCTTGAATTTTTTTTAGAGTATACCAGTTAGGCCGAGTCAAAACGACCGTTCCGTAGGTGTCTACTGGTATCCTGGATGTAACGAGTCATACATATTACATATACCTCGAGATTTTGGCTGTTTATACTTGAATTTATACAGCTACATTAACTTTGAATTGTAATTGCTGGTTGATTCTATGTGAGCATATTATTCTTCACGACTGCATAATGATGAAACTTACATAACTAACTTGCTTCGTGTTACATGTACATTCATTTAATATTCATTGGAATTGGTGTTTGTGGGTGTCACCCTAGTAACCTTCACGAGACTACAACTCATCCACTAGGATCGACCTAGGGGTTTAAAGTCTTATTGCATTTGGTAAATGCAACCATGTTTCCCACAAAAGAGGATGTAGATAGGATTTGGTATTTTTCTTAGTTTTTTTTTTATTTTCTAGGGACTAGCAAAACTTTAGTTGGGGGGTGTGATTACGTGTCAAAGTTGTGTAATTAGGTGTTTAAATTCATGCATTAAAAATTGTAATTTTAATTGAATGCCTAATTATGTTCAATATTTAAACATTGCGCTCAATTTATAATGTTTGGGTTTTATTCAATAATTTATGAATTTTTGTATTTTATTATTGCAAGAAAAATTCTAGAAATTAAATACAAGATTAGAATGTACATGAGTCGTGAGTATGAAAAGGTGTCGTGTACATAAGGCAGAGTCCAAATCAAGACTGTGAGCATCCGGAATTTTCATAGACGTTTAAAGGATAATTTTCGGAAGCCGAGCCATGCACGCAAAGAGAGTCTATTTTCAACACTATTTCGTAATCTGTGCGTAACTCTCTCATCTGACATCTAATTTAGATTATTCAAAATGATTTAAAAAGCTAAGAAAACCCTCCACAACTTTCATGTTTTACATTTTGAGAAATACTGACTATATCAAGATCTAAATCATAAGTGAAGTTAACATACGCTGTTTTTATGGACTATTTCGAAATTACTTTGTAATCTGGGCGTAACTTTCTCATCCGAGCTCCAATCGAGATGATTCAAAATTATGTGAAATATGAGGAAAATATCTACAACTTTTGTGTTTTGCGTTTTGAGAGCTATGGGCTGTACGAAGGTCAAAATTGGGCTTGAAAGTGCAGAACCGGTCATGTGTTAACAAAAGAAAAAAAAAAATGAATAAAGGCCCATTGAGTGATGTGACCACGTGAGAGGGCTGCATGCTAGGCCCATGCACTAGTCTTTGCTGGGGCACCGAATTGGAGTTAAATAGCTGGGGAGTTTCTTTTTATTTGTGTTGATTTTGAAAAGTCAAAGGGTGGTAGCTTAGGTAGGGCTTAAAGTTTTTTTCTTTCTCTTGGCTTTTGGGCAGGTGATAGCGTTGGGAGGCCATGCACAGCGGCTTGGGAGCTACAATCCAACTCTCTCTCACGACTATTTTTTCTCTCTCTCACTCTCTCTCTCTCTCTCTCTTTGAATTCAATAGTGTAGAATTAATTTTTATTAAGAATTTAGTTTATTTCAATTCTAAGTTGGGATTAAATTTTTGTTTAAGTTAGTTCTTTAATTTAAGAATATTATTATTAGATAAATTTTTGCTCCATCTCTCTTTCATTCTCTCTTTTCCTTTAAATAATTGTTTAAATTAATCCTGCTTATTTAAGTTGTGTTTTAATTTAAGCCTTGGAAATTTTAATTTCTTTGTGGTTATTATTAAAGTTCAGTTTTTAATTTACATTTTTTAAAGTTTTTGATTGTGTTAAAATTTTAATTTTGGTTGCGTTAGTGGTTGATTGAAGATTTTAAGGTTGAATATTTCACTTGCGTAATAAAGTTTTCGTTTTTAGGCTTTTGTTTGAAATTTTAACGTAGGTTTTATTCCCTATCTGAATGGTTAGATGTAGGATTATTTTTCCATAGTTAATTTTGTTACCACCTATTTTATTGTACTCGTTTAATTTTATTGTTGTTAATTTAGTGCATGTTAGGTTCATAAATTAAATTTCACGTTGTTTTAATTTCATCACAAAATCTCAAAAATCCCTGGAAATTGAATCTGAACTATGTTCAGTAAATTTTTCTTTCCTTAATTTCTTTTGGAATTACATGAGTTTGGAATTAAAATGCATTCGCTGAGGAAACGATATGGCCCTTGGACTAATTATTACATGACTGAACTCCTATACTTAGGATAGCTTTTGAACTGCTCATTTTTCGAGTGAGTCACCGTGATATTGTTGACCCAAGATTGAAATCCCTACATTTATGCCTTGAGTCCATAACTCCACCTAAATAACATGATTGTTGCTACCACAGTTCTTTTGCATTTGTTTCTCTCCCTTTACCTGAGTATGCTGCCCCATGGCTCTATCACCAAAAGTCATGTCCTCGATCACCCCTTTCTTTGCCATAGGATCGCCTAACTTGTATCCACCTTTCTTATACCCCAGAAAAGTGTATTGTCCAAACATCACACCAAGCCTAGATCCTTCATCACTAGAATAGTGCACTAGTGGACATCCACTCACAACCGAGTAGTCTACTGCAAAACCTACCCACAATTCACTTGCAATTTTCCCATCTAGCGATACCTTTTCCGATCGATCACACAAGAAGCGTGCCATGCTGACTTCATCAAGAAGTATCCTACAAGTCCTGCATATGGTCTGCCCTGTTCACAAAACTCCTTGAACAAAACTAGCATACTTAGTCCCAATGGCCGACACAAGGATTTCTCTCCTGGTCTAGTACTCCACCTCAACCAAAACACCTCAATATCAGGCTTATGCCACATGAGATAAACCAAAACCTTCCGTGATACATTCACGAAAAACATATGTCTATCGTTTGATGCTATCATCATCAGTCCCCAAACATCTGAATACATGTAGTCATCCATATGCTTCAATTGCATATGCCACAAAGTATCTGATTCAAATTTTAAAAGTTGTAGCTCCCCCTACAACAGTAACACCCTGCAGTACATAGATATTTCCCGCTATCGTTTCTCCTTTCATCACAATCCAGTCGCCTTCACACACTTTCATTTCTCCACCTTCAGACTTATAACAAAATCCATTACAATCTAAAGTACCCAATGAAATAACATTCTTTCCTAGACCCTCAACATCCCTTACATCACATATGGTTCTTACAACACCATCGTACATTTTGATTTTGACATTTCCAATACCATGTATTTTGCCTGAAATATTATTTCCCATCAAAACACAACTAGTATTGACTGACTTGTAGGTGTCAAACCATTTTCTATTTGCTGTCATATGATAAGAGCATCCGCTATCTACGATCCAAGAATCACCCATGATACACTCCGAACTTGTTGAAATACATAGCATATCCCCATCATTGCACTCTCAATCTTCTTCCATTACATTTGCAGATTCTGATGAACTTTGCTGAGTTTCAGAATTCCCTTTCTTCCCCCCCGGAAATTTCGGTCTAATGTGCCCAATTTTACCGCACTTAAAACATTTCACTCCCTTCTTCTTCTTCCCGAATTGCAACCAAGATTTCCTTTGGGACTTACGTCTCCCATGTTCTTGATTACTTTTCACAACAAGCCCTTCACCATGTGAAGCTTCATTGCTAATCATTTTCCTTTTATGAAAACCAAGCAATGCGCTTGTCACCTCTTCCAAATTTTGGCTATCCTTGCCCCATGTAAGAGTGTAACCAAATTCTCATAAGTTTGAGATGTAGGTAGGGAATTTATTATCATCAATGATTTGTCTTCCTCCTCAAACTTTACATCAACACGTGCCAAATCACTCACAATTTGATTGAAAGTGTTGATATATTGGTTTAAATCCGAACCCTCAACCATTTTAAGCCAATACAACCTTTGCTTAAGAAAAAGTTTATTCGACAAGGATTTAGACATATACTGACTTTCTAACTTTCGCCACACAGCCGCTAAAGAATTCTCTTCCATCACATGATAGAGAACTTCATCGATCAAACACAAGTGTATTATAGAAATGACATTTGCTTCTAATTCTCCCCACGTTGCCTCATCCATTCCAACCGGTTGAATGCCAAGTAGAGCCTTAGCCATTCTTTGTTGCACAAGTATATCCTTCACTCTCCTCTGCCATAAACCAAATTCCCGGTTTCATAAAATTTGATGAAGTCAAATCTTGCAGAAGATGATCCCGAAGCTATATCAACAATCGCTCTGATACCAATTTGTTGTAATAATGGATCGGATATAGTAGGATGCACAGCAAAATAAATACGCAACAAGAAAAGCAAACTCAACCAAAAAACATGAAATAACAAACACAACAATAAAATGTACATGATTCGGCAAAACTTACATCCACGGAAGCAATCATCACAAAAATTTCACTAAGAAACTTGAGAATGCACAATACACTTCACAATGATCTCTCTTATATAATAAGGATAAATAGACATTCCTTCGAAGGTTTCCCTCCAATTACCAAACCAACCCAACGCTCATATTCAAATTTTGAATTTCTTCTTGCAGCCTAGGCGCACTCGTCGACGAGAACAAGGGATTCATTGAGTAGTCAAAGAAGCGCACTCGTCGATGAGTCTATCTTTTTGTCGATGAGTCTTTAACTCTGAGATTTTATGACTCTCGATATCTACTCGTCAATGAGCACAGGACACTCATCGACGAGTCCCTGTTGTTTTGTCTCTTCATGTTTTTCTTCCTTATTTGTTTACGAACTCCAAAGTATAACAGCCACACAATAAACAACATTAAGTTTATGAGTTTAATAAAGAAATGAAAAGGGGAAACTATGAGTGGAAAAAGGCAAGAGAGTGTGAGACTAATATTGGGAAAATGCCAATTTAAGAGTGAAAAATGAGTGTGAGTAACATAATTTGAGTGCAAACACGTGAGGGAGTGCTATGAGTAATTACTTCTAACATTTTTCTATAGTTTCAAAATATGTCATCCTGGGGTGACACATCAAACAAAGAAGGAAGGGACGAGTTGTCTTTCATGTTTTAGGCTATGCAACAATAGTTTGAACGCATGAACGTGGTGTTTAATGAGATTCGAGATCGGATGGATAGGCAAGACGTTGTTATTGCTACTTGACGCAAGGGGCATCCCTAAAGAGTCCCTAATGCTAGAAGGCAAGAAAAGCGTGCGCACGTCTATGATTATGATGACAACCACGATGATGAGTACAAAGATGAAAAGGATCGAGCTTCATTCAATGGTGAGGGCGGGTTTGTGCCAAGGGGAGAAAGGCATGGTAGAGGTTTCCAAAGAGATTTGAAACGGCAAGATGGGACTGACAGAAACCTAGGAAACATCAAAATAAAGATACCATCGTTTCAAGGAAAAAATGATCTTGGAGCATACTTGGAATGGGAGAAGAAAATGGAGTTGATTTTTGAGTGCCATAACTTCTCCGAGGAGAAAAAGGTAAAACTCGTTGTCATTGAATTTACTGACTATGCTATTGTATGGTGGGATCAACTTGTGACAAACAAGAGGAGATACCATGAGAGGTCTATTGAGACGTGGGAGGAAATGAAGGCCATCATGAGGAGGTGGTTTGTCCCTAGTCACTACTATAGAGACTTGTATAAGAAATTACAAAGTCTTACTCAAGGCTACAAGAGCATGGATGACTACTACAAGGAGATGGAAGTCGCCATGATTCGAGCTAATGTGGAGGATGATAGGGAAGCTACCATGGCAAGGTTTTTGAATGGACTGAATCGAGACATTGCCAACATGGTGGAGTTGCAACACTACATGGAGTTGGAGGACATGGTGCACATGGCAATAAATGTCGAACAATAGCTTAAAAGGAAGGGAACTCAGTTATTTCAAAATCTAGGATCCTCTACTTCATGGAGGTCAAATTGGAGGAAAGAAGAAGGAGCTGTTTTAAAGGCCAAAACCGAACCACCAAAAAGGAGAGATGAAGTCCCCAATGTCAACAAAGGTAAAACTGAATCCCAAACTCGTAATCATGATATTAAGTATTTTCATTGTTTAGGAGTAGGGCACATAGCTTCACAATGTCCTAATAAGAGGACCATGATCGCACGTGTTGATGGAGAGGTGGAAATCAAAAGCGAGAGCGATGATGACCAAATGCCACCGCCTAAGGACACTTGTAGGGATGATATGGAGTATCCGGTGGAGGATGAGTCACTTGCGGCTAGGGGTGTTTTAAGTGCCCAAGTCAAAGAAGATGACATAGAACAACAAAGGGAGACCATTTTTCATACTAGATGCCACGTCAACAACAAGGTATGTAAT